>NC_086454.1:88055296-88355296 GCF_028390025.1 Pseudophryne corroboree | reverse complement strand
ATGCTGGTGCCTCGTCGCTTGTGCATGCAGGCCAATATGGACGATCTCGTCCATGTTTGCTTGCACTGCTATGGAGCCGGGTGAAGGGGGGAGTGAGGAAACTTCACTCCCCCCGTCACTGCCCCCCCGCCGCCGGGTAGTGTAGGGCCCATAACAAAGAACTAATGTTAAATAAGGGTTGAGAGATTACCTAAATCCCAACTGGGCTGAATAATCAAGGTCAGAGGGCTAGATGCATCATCGTTGGGAGAGTGATAAAATGGAAAGTGATAAACTGCCAGCCAACTAGCTCCTAACTGTCATTTCAAACAGGGCCTGTGACATGACAGTTAGAAGCTGATTGGCTGTTGTTTTCTCTCTCTCTACTTTACCACTCTCCAAGCGATGATGCATTTGGCTCTAAGTCTTGTGTGGACCGCAAGAAAAAGAAAATTGTTATATGCAATTTTTAAACGTTTATTAGAAAAAACAGAAATAAAGTATAATCAAAGAGATGTCAAGTATCAGAAAGAAAACAACTGTAGTAATGTGAGCTGGGATCTGTGTTATTCCCCCTCATATATCACTGTGTGATCCCCTCTCCTCTATATATTAATAATACCACATATCAGTGTGAGCTGGGATCTGTGTTATTCCCCCTCATATATCACTGTGTGATCCCCTCTCCTATTAATAATACCACATATCAGTGTGAGCTGGGATCTGTGTTATTCCCCCTCATATATCACTGTGCGATCCCCTCTCCCCTATATATTACTAATACCACATATCAGTGTGAGCTGGGATCTGTGTTATTCCCCCTCATATATCACTGTGTGATCCCCTCTCCTCTATATATTAATAATACCACATATCAGTGTGAGCTGGGAGCTGTGTTATCCCCCCTCATATATCACTGTGCGATCCCCTCTCCTCTATATATTAATAATACCACATATCAGTGTGAGCTGGGAGCTGTGTTATCCCCCTCATATATCACTGTGTGATCCCCTCTCCTCTATATATTAATAATACCACATATCAGTGTGAGCTGGGAGCTGTGTTATTCCCCCTCATATATCACTGTGTGATCCCCTCTCCCCTATATATTAATAATACCACATATCAGTGTGAGCTGGGATCTGTGTTATTCCCCCTCATATATCACTGTGTGATCCCCTCTCCTATTAATAATACCACATATCAGTGTGAGCTGGGATCTGTGTTATTCCCCCTCATATATCACTGTGCGATCCCCTCTCCCCTATATATTACTAATACCACATATCAGTGTGAGCTGGGATCTGTGTTATTCCCCTCATATATCACTGTGTGATCCCCTCTCCTCTATATATTAATAATACCACATATCAGTGTGAGCTGGGAGCTGTGTTATCTTATCCCCCCTCATATATCACTGTGCGATCCCCTCTCCTCTATATATTAATATTACCACATATCAGTGTGAGCTGGGAGCTGTGTTATCCCCCTCATATATCACTGTGCGATCCCCTCTCCTCTATATATTACTAATACCACATATCAGTGTGAGCTGGGATCTGTGTTATTCCCCCTCATATATCACTGTGCGATCCCCTCTCCCCTATATATTACTAATACCACATATCAGTGTGAGCTGGGAGCTGTGTTATCCCCCTCATATATCACTGTGCGATCCCCTCTCCTATACATATTAATAATACCCCATATCAGTGTGAGCTGGGAGCTGTGTTATCCCCCCTCATATATCACTGTGCGATCCCCTCTCCTCTATATATTAATAATACCACATATCAGTGTGAGCTGGGAGCTGTGTTATTCCCCCTCATATATCACTGTGCGATCCCCTCTCCCCTATATATTAATAATACCACATATCAGTGTGAGCTGGGATCTGTGTTATTCCCCCTCATATATCACTGTGCGATCCCCTCTCCTCTATATATTACTAATACCACATATCAGTGTGAGCTGGGAGCTGTGTTATTCCCCCTCATATATCACTGTGCGGTCCCCTCTCCTCTATATATTAATAATACCACATATATCAGTGTGAGCTGGGAGCTGTGTTATTCCCCCTCATATATCACTGTGCGGTCCCCTCTCCTCTATCAGTGAGATCTGGAAGCTAAGTTATTCCCCCTCATATACCACTGTGCGATCCCCTCTCCTCTATATATTAATAATACCACATATCAGTGTGAGCTGGGAGCTGTGTTATCCCCCCTCATATATCACTGTGCGATCCCCTCTCCTCTACATATTAATAATACCCCATATCAGTGTGAGCTGGGAGCTGTGTTATCCCCCCTCATATATTACTGTGCGATCCCCTCTCCTCTACATATTAATAATACCACATATCAGTGTGAGCTGGGAGCTGTGTTATCCCCCTCATATATCACTGTGCGATCCCCTCTTCTCTATACATTAATAATACCACATATCAGTGTGAGCTGGGATCTGCGTTATCCCCCCTCATATATCACTGTGTGATCCCCTCTCCCCTATATATTACTAATACCACATATCAGTGTGAGCTGGGAGCTGTGTTATCCCCCTCATATATCACTGTGCGATCCCCTCTCCCCTATACATTAATAATACCACATATCAGTGTGAGCTGGGAGCTGTGTTATCCCCCCTCATATATCACTGTGCGATCCCCTCTCCTCTACATATTAATAATACCACATATATCACTGTGTGATCCCCTCTCTTCTGTATATTACTAATACCACATATCAGTGTGAGCTGGGAGCTGAGTTATCCCCCCTCATATATCACTGTGAGATCCCCTCTCCTCTACATATTAATAATACCCCATATCAGTGTGAGCTGGGATCTGTGTTATCCCCCCCTCATATATCACTGTGTGATCCCCTCTCCTCTACATATTAATAATTAGTGATGAGCGCCTGAAATTTTTCGGGTTTTGTGTTTTGGTTTTGGGTTCGGTTCCGCGGCCGTGTTTTGGGTTCGACCGCGTTTTGGCAAAACCTCACCGAATTTTTTTTGTCGGATTCGGGTGTGTTTTGGATTCGGGTGTTTTTTTTCAAAAAACCCTAAAAAACAGCTTAAATCATAGAATTTGGGGGTCATTTTGATCCCATATTATTATTAACCTCAAAAACCATAATTTCCACTCATTTTCAGTCTATTCTGAATACCTCACACCTCACAATATTATTTTTAGTCCTAAAATTTGCACCGAGGTCGCTGGATGACTAAGCTAAGCGACCCTAGTGGCCGACACAAACACCTGGCCCATCTAGGAGTGGCACTGCAGTGTCACGCAGGATGTCCCTTCCAAAAAACCCTCCCCAAACAGCACATGACGCAAAGAAAAAAAGAGGCGCAATGAGGTAGCTGTGTGAGTAAGATTAGCGACCGTAGTGGCCGACACAAACACCGGGCCCATTTAGGAGTGGCACTGCAGTGTCACGCAGGATGGCCCTTCCAAAAAACCCTCCCCAAACAGCACATGACGCAAAGAAAAAAAGAGGCGCAATGAGGTAGCTGTGTGAGTAAGATTAGCGACCCTAGTGGCCGACACAAACACCGGGCCCATCTAGGAGTGGCACTGCAGTGTCACGCAGGATGGCCCTTCCAAAAAACACTCCCCAAACAGCACATGACGCAAAGAAAAAAAGAGGCGCAATGAGGTAGCTGACTGTGTGAGTAAGATAAGCGACCCTAGTGGCCGACACAAACACCGGGCCCATTTAGGAGTGGCACTGCAGTGTCACGCAGGATGTCCCTTCCAAAAAACCCTCCCCAAACAGCACATGACGCAAAGAAAAAAAGAGGCGCAATGAGGTAGCTGTGTGAGTAAGATTAGCGACCGTAGTGGCCGACACAAACACCGGGCCCATTTAGGAGTGGCACTGCAGTGTCACGCAGGATGTCCCTTCCAAAAAACCCTCCCCAAACAGCACATGACGCAAAGAAAAAAAGAGGCGCAATGAGGTAGCTGTGTGAGTAAGATTAGCGACCCTAGTGGCCGACACAAACACCGGGCCCATCTAGGAGTGGCACTGCAGTGTCACGCAGGATGGCCCTTCCAAAAAACACTCCCCAAACAGCACATGACGCAAAGAAAAAAAGAGGCGCAATGAGGTAGCTGACTGTGTGAGTAAGATAAGCGACCCTAGTGGCCGACACAAACACCGGGCCCATTTAGGAGTGGCACTGCAGTGTCACGCAGGATGTCCCTTCCAAAAAACCCTCCCCAAACAGCACATGACGCAAAGAAAAAAAGAGGCGCAATGAGGTAGCTGTGTGAGTAAGATTAGCGACCGTAGTGGCCGACACAAACACCGGGCCCATTTAGGAGTGGCACTGCAGTGTCACGCAGGATGTCCCTTCCAAAAAACCCTCCCCAAACAGCACATGACGCAAAGAAAAAAAGAGGCGCAATGAGGTAGCTGTGTGAGTAAGATTAGCGACCCTAGTGGCCGACACAAACACCGGGCCCATCTAGGAGTGGCACTGCAGTGTCACGCAGGATGGCCCTTCCAAAAAACCCTCCCCAAACAGCACATGACGCAAAGAAAAAAAGAGGCGCAATGAGGTAGCTGACTGTGTGAGTAAGATAAGCGACCCTAGTGGCCGACACAAACACCGGGCCCATTTAGGAGTGGCACTGCAGTGTCACGCAGGATGTCCCTTCCAAAAAACCCTCCCCAAATAGCACATGACGCAAAGAAAAAAAGAGGCGCAATGAGGTAGCTGACTGTGTGAGTAAGATAAGCGACCCTAGTGGCCGACACAAACACCGGGCCCATTTAGGAGTGGCACTGCAGTGTCACGCAGGATGTCCCTTCCAAAAAACCCTCCCCAAACAGCACATGACGCAAAGAAAAATAAAAGAAAAAAGAGGTGCAAGATGGAATTGTCCTTGGGCCCTCCCACCCACCCTTATGTTGTATAAACAAAACAGGACATGCACACTTTAACCAACCCATCATTTCAGTGACAGGGTCTGCCACACGACTGTGACTGATATGACGGGTTGGTTTGGACCCCCCCCCCCAAAAAGAAGCAATTAATCTCTCCTTGCACAAACTGGCTCTACAGAGGCAAGATGTCCACCTCATCATCATCCTCCGATATATCACCGTGTACATCCCCCTCCTCACAGATTATCAATTCGTCCCCACTGGAATCCACCATCTCAGCTCCCTGTGTACTTTGTGGAGGCAATTGCTGCTGGTCAATGTCTCCGCGGAGGAATTGATTATAATTCATTTTAATGAACATCATCTTCTCCACATTTTCTGGATGTAACCTCGTACGCCGATTGCTGACAAGGTGAGCGGCGGCACTAAACACTCTTTCGGAGTACACACTTGTGGGAGGGCAACTTAGGTAGAATAAAGCCAGTTTGTGCAATGGCCTCCAAATTGCCTCTTTTTCCTGCCAGTATAAGTATGGACTGTGTGACGTGCCTACTTGGATGCGGTCACTCATATAATCCTCCACCATTCTTTCAATGGTGAGAGAATCATATGCAGTGACAGTAGACGACATGTCCGTAATCGTTGTCAGGTCCTTCAGTCCGGACCAGATGTCAGCATCAGCAGTCGCTCCAGACTGCCCTGCATCACCGCCAGCGGGTGGGCTCGGAATTCTGAGCCTTTTCCTCGCACCCCCAGTTGCGGGAGAATGTGAAGGAGGAGATGTTGACAGGTCGCGTTCCGCTTGACTTGACAATTTTCTCACCAGCAGGTCTTTCAACCCCAGCAGACTTGTGTCTGCCGGAAAGAGAGATCCAAGGTAGGCTTTAAATCTAGGATCGAGCATGGTGGCCAAAATGTAGTGCTCTGATTTCAACAGATTGACCACCCGTGAATCCTTGTTAAGCGAATTAAGGGCTCCATCCACAAGTCCCACATGCCTAGCGGAATCGCTCCGTGTTAGCTCCTCCTTCAATGTCTCCAGCTTCTTCTGCAAAAGCCTGATGAGGGGAATGACCTGACTCAGGCTGGCAGTGTCTGAACTGACTTCACGTGTGGCAAGTTCAAAGGGTTGCAGAACCTTGGACAACATTGAAATCATTCTCCACTGCGCTTGAGACAGGTGCATTCCACCTCCTATATCGTGCTCAATTGTATAGGCTTGAATGGCCTTTTGCTGCTCCTCCAACCTCTGAAGCATATAGAGGGTTGAATTCCACCTCGTTACCACTTCTTGCTTCAGATGATGGCAGGGCAGGTTCAGTAGTTTTTGGTGGTGCTCCAGTCTTCTGTACGTGGTGCCTGTACGCCGAGAGTGTCCCGCAATTCTTCTGGCCACCGACAGCATCTCTTGCACGCCCCTGTCGTTTTTTAAATAATTCTGCACCACCAAATTCAAGGTATGTGCAAAACATGGGACGTGCTGGAATTTGCCCATATTTAATGCACACACAATATTGCTGGCGTTGTCCGATGCCACAAATCCACAGGAGAGTCCAATTGGGGTAAGCCATTCCGCGATGATCTTCCTCAGTTGCCGTAAGAGGTTTTCAGCTGTGTGCGTATTCTGGAAGGCGGTGATACAAAGCGTAGCCTGCCTAGGAAAGAGTTGGCGTTTGCGAGATGCTGCTACTGGTGCCGCCGCTGCTGTTCTTGCGGCGGGAGTCCATACATCTACCCAGTGGGCTGTCACAGTCATATAGTCCTGACCCTGCCCTGCTCCACTTGTCCACATGTCCGTGGTTAAGTGGACATTGGGTACAGCTGCATTTTTTAGGACACTGAGGTCTGTGTAAATTTTCGGTATCGCCTGCCTAGAGAAATGGAACCTAGATGGTATTTGGTACCGGGGACACAGTACCTCCAACAAGTCTCTAGTTGGCTCTGCAGTAATGATGGATACCGGAACCACGTTTCTCACCACCCAGGATGCCAAGGCCTCAGTTATCCGCTTTGCAGTAGGATGACTGCTGTGATATTTCATCTTCCTCGCAAAGGACTGTTGGACAGTCAATTGCTTGGTGGAAGTAGTAAAAGTGGTCTTACGACTTCCCCTCTGGGATGACCATCGACTCCCAGCAGCAACAACAGCAGCGCCAGCAGCAGTAGGCGTTACACGCAAGGATGCATCGGAGGAATCCCAGGCAGGAGAGGACTCGTCAGAATTGCCAGTGACATGGCCTGCAGGACTATTGGCATTCCTGGGGAAGGAGGAAATTGACACTGAGGGAGTTGGTGGGGTGGTTTGCGTGAGCTTGGTTACAAGAGGAAGGGATTTACTGGTCAGTGGACTGCTTCCGCTGTCACCCAAAGTTTTTGAACTTGTCACTGACTTATTATGAATGCGCTGCAGGTGACGTATAAGGGAGGATGTTCCGAGGTGGTTAACGTCCTTACCCCTACTTATTACAGCTTGACAAAGGGAACACACGGCTTGACACCTGTTGTCCGCATTTCTGTTGAAATACCTCCACACCGAAGAGCTGATTTTTTTGGTATTTTCACCAGGCATGTCAACGGCCATATTCCTCCCACGGACAACAGGTGTCTCCCCGGGTGCCTGACTTAAACAAACCACCTCACCATCAGAATCCTCCTGGTCAATTTCCTCCCCAGCGCCAGCAACACCCATATCCTCCTCATCCTGGTGTACTTCAACACTGACATCTTCAATCTGACTATCAGGAACTGGACTGCGGGTGCTCCTTCCAGCACTTGCAGGGGGCGTGCAAATGGTGGAAGGCGCATGCTCTTCACGTCCAGTGTTGGGAAGGTCAGGCATCGCAACCGACACAATTGGACTCTCTTTGTGGATTTGGGATTTCGAAGAACGCACAGTTCTTTGCGGTGCTACTGCTTTTGCCAGCTTGAGTCTTTTCATTTTTCTAGCGAGAGGCTGAGTGCCTCCATCCTCATGTGAAGCTGAACCACTAGCCATGAACATAGGCCAGGGCCTCAGCCGTTCCTTGCCACTCCGTGTGGTAAATGGCATATTGGCAAGTTTACGCTTCTCCTCCGACAATTTTATTTTAGGTTTTGGAGTCCTTTTTTTACTGATATTTGGTGTTTTGGATTTGACATGCTCTGTACTATGACATTGGGCATCGGCCTTGGCAGACGACGTTGCTGGCATTTCATCGTCTCGGCCATGACTAGTGGCAGCAGCTTCAGCACGAGGTGGAAGTGGATCTTGATCTTTCCCTAATTTTGGAACCTCAACATTTTTGTTCTCCATATTTTAATAGGCACAACTAAAAGGCACCTCAGGTAAACAATGGAGATGGATGGATACTAGTATACAATTATGGACGGACTGCCGAGTGCCGACACAGAGATAGCTACAGCCGTGAACTACCGTACTGTACTGTGTCTGCTGCTAATATAGACTGGTTGATAAAGAGATGTAGTAGTATGTATAAGTATAAAGAAGAAAGAAAAAAAAACCACGGGTAGGTGGTATACAATTATGGGTGGACTGCCGAGTGCCGACACAGAGGTAGCTACAGCCGTGACCTACCGTACTGTACTGTGTCTGCTGCTAATATAGACTGGTTGATAAAGAGATGTAGTAGTATGTATAAGTATAAAGAAGAAAGAAAAAAAAACCACGGTAGGTGGTATACAATTATGGACGGACTGCCGAGTGCCGACACAGAGGTAGCTACAGCCGTGACCTACCGTACTGTACTGTGTCTGCTGCTAATATAGACTGGTTGATAAAGAGATGTAGTAGTATGTATAAGTATAAAGAAGAAAGAAAAAAAAACCACGGTAGGTGGTATACAATTATGGACGGACTGCCGAGTGCCGACACAGAGGTAGCTACAGCCGTGAACTACCGTACTGTACTGTGTCTGCTGCTAATATAGACTGGTTGATAAAGAGATGTAGTAGTATGTATGTATAAAGAAGAAAGAAAAAAAAACCTCGGGTAGGTGGTATACAATTATGGACGGACTGCCGAGTGCCGACACAGAGGTAGCTACAGCCGTGAACTACCGTACTGTACTGTGTCTGCTGCTAATATAGACTGGTTGATAAAGAGATGTAGTAGTATGTATGTATAAAGAAGAAAGAAAAAAAAACCACGGGTAGGTGGTATACAATTATGGACGGACTGCCGAGTGCCGACACAGAGGTAGCTACAGCCGTGGACTACCGTACTGTACTGTGTCTGCTGCTAATATAGACTGGTTGATAAAGAGATGTAGTAGTATGTATGTATAAAGAAGAAAGAAAAAAAAACCACGGGTAGGTGGTATACAATTATGGATGGACTGCCGAGTGCCGACACAGAGGTAGCTACAGCCGTGAACTACCGTACTGTGTCTGCTGCGACTGGATGATAAATAATGATATAAAAAATATATATATATCACTACTGCAGCCGGACAGGTATATATTATATAATGACGGACCTGCTGGACACTGTCTGTCAGCAGAATGAGTTTTTTATAGAATAAAAAAAAAAACACCACACAAGTGAAGTCACACGACGAGTGTTTAACTTTTTCAGGCAATCACAATATAGTATACTACTAACTATACTGGTGGTCAGTGTGGTCAGGTCACTGGTCAGTCACACTGGCAGTGGCACTCCTGCAGCAAAAGTGTGCACTGTTTAATTTTAATATAATATGTACTCCTGGCTCCTGCTATAACCTATAACTGGCACTGCAGTGCTCCCCAGTCTCCCCCACAATTATAAGCTGTGTGAGCTGAGCACAGTCAGATATATATACATAGATGATGCAGCACACTGGGCTGAGCAGTGCACACAGATATGGTATGTGACTGAGTCACTGTGTGTATCGTTTTTTTCAGGCAGAGAACGGATATATTAAATAAAACTGCACTGTCTGGTGGTCACTGTGGTCAGTCACTAGTAAACTCTGCACTCTCTACACTTCTACAGTACTCCTAAGCTCCAGTAAATCAGGTCAATCTCTCTCTCTCTCTCTCTCTCTCTTCTAATCTAAATGGAGAGGACGCCA
This sequence comes from Pseudophryne corroboree, assembly GCF_028390025.1. Classification (NCBI taxonomy): domain Eukaryota; kingdom Metazoa; phylum Chordata; class Amphibia; order Anura; family Myobatrachidae; genus Pseudophryne; species Pseudophryne corroboree. The sequence goes on along the minus strand of NC_086454.1, from coordinate 88,345,365 downwards.
GCCACGTCCTCTCCCTATCAATCTCAATGCACGTGTGAAAATGGCGGCGACGCGCGGCTCCTTATATAGAATCCGAGTCTCGCGAGAATCCGACAGCGTCATGATGACGTTCGGGCGCGCTCGGGTTAACCGAGCAAGGCGGGAGGATCCGAGTCTGCTCGGACCCGTGAAAAAAACATGAAGTTCGTGCGGGTTCGGATTCAGAGAAACCGAACCCGCTCATCTCTATTAATAATACCACATATCAGTGTGAGCTGGGAGCTGTGTTATTCCCCCTCATATATTACTGTTCGATCCCCTCTCCTCTACATATTAATAATACCCCATATCAGTGTGAGCTGGGAGCTGTGTTATTCCCCCTCATATATCACTGTGCGATCCCCTCTCCTCTACATATTAATAATACCACATATCAGTGTGAGCTGGGAGCTGAGTTATCCCCCCTCATATATCACTGTGCGATCCCCTCTCCTCTATCAGTGTGATCTGGAAGCTGAGTTATTCCCCCTCATATACCACTGTGCGATCCCCTCTCCTCTATATATTAATAATACCACATATCAGTGTGAGCTGGGATCTGTGTTATTCCCCCTCATATATCACTGTGCGATCCCCTCTCCTCTATCAGTGTGATCTGGAAGCTGAGTTATTCCCCCTCATATACCACTGTGCGATCCCCTCTCCTCTATATATTAATAATACCACATATCAGTGTGAGCTGGGAGCTGTGTTATTCCCCCTCATATATTACTGTGCGAACCCCTCTCCTCTATATATTAATAATACCACATATCAGTGTGAGCTGGGAGCTGTGTTATTCCCCCTCATATATTACTGTGCGATCCCCTCTCCTCTACATATTAATAATACCACATATCAGTGTGAGCTGGGAGCTGTGTTATTCCCCCTCATATATCACTGTACGGTCCCCTCTCTTCTATATATTAATAATACCACATATTGGGGGTCATTCCGAGTTGTTCGCTCGTTGACGATTTTTCGCAACAAAGCGATTAAGGCGAAAATGCGCATGGTACGCAGTGCTCATGCGCTAAGTATTTTAGCACAAAATTTGTAGATTTACTCACATCCGAACGAAGAATTTTCATTGTTGAAGTGATCGGAGTGTGATTGACAGGAAGTGGGTGTTTTTGGGCGGAAACTGACCGTTTTCTGGGAGTGTGCGGAAAAACGCAGGCGTGCCAGGATAAAACGCAGGAGTGTCTGGAGAAACGGGGGAGTGGCTGGCCGAACGCAGGGTGTGTTTGTGACGTCAAAGCAGGAACTAAACGGCCTGAGCTGATCGCAGTGTAGGAGTAAGTCTCGAGCTACTCAGAAACTGCTAAGAATTTTCTATTCGCAATTTTGCTAATCTTTCGTTCGCAATTCTGCTAAGCTAAGATACACTCCCAGAGGGCCTAGCGTATGCAATGCTGCTAGAATCTGCTAGCAAGCTAAAAACTCGGAATGACCCCCATAGTGTGAGCTGGGAGCTGTGTTATTCCCCCTCATATATACTGTGCGGTCCCCTCTCTTGTATAATACATATCAATGTTAGCTAGTAAAATATGTCACTTTCAGCGCCCCTCTATCCCTCCAGTCCAGTCACATGCCCCCTGGTATCCTTCTTGCTCCTTGTGTCCCTTCCAGCCACAAGCCCTCTGTGCCACCTGTGCCTGCCCCCTCCAATTTACCTTCTTCGTTGAGAGATGTTTTTCTATCCAGATTCCAGGAGAATCCTCCTGCAATTGGGGCAGCTGGGTACACAGGGCAGTCGGGCGCACACACACACAGGCTTCAGTCACGGCTTCAGTGCTAATGGCACTTAGCAGGCAATGTGCGGCAGGGGGCAGAGCTTTGCAAAGTCAGCCGGACATGTGCAGCAGCTCACCCGTGGACATTTCCCCATCCCTATCACTATCTTCTCGTGCATATGCAGAATGGTGAATGCTGCCCGATCAGAGATAAGCTCCGAGCACAGCAGACGGGCCAACAGTAACTCATTCGGCAGGGCCGCATTCCATTGTTTTAAAAAAAATAAAATTAATCCTCAAAAGTATGCGTTATGGGCTGCATGCGGCCTTCGGGCTGCGATGGGCTGCGATTTTGACACGTCTGACGTAAAGTATAAAAAAGGGACAGACTAGATGGGCCAAGTGATTCTTATCTGCTGTCAAATTCTATGGGTGAGATTCAAATGATATATCACGCCCAATTTCCTTTCTAAAATGATCTCCGTTATCGTGCATATTGCGCCCATAGTAATCAGGTTTAGCTGTGTAAAGGGTTGGGTGCCTCGCTACTCCGGGGGTAGAGAGCTGAAATAATTCTACAACGTCCCTGAGGGCAGAAACAGAACGAGTGTGGAAAGGGGTGAAAAGAATTAAATCCCGCCTTATGTTTCTATGTTTCTGTTACACCAGACGGATTCTTCCTCCAGTTCCAAACAATAGGGATACTCAGACAGCACTCAAATAAATTTCACAACATGCCCAGGTGCTCATTTAAAGTATCAACACGCTTCTAAATGAAATATCACTCAGGGACAGCAACGGCAAATAAAGCATGTTAAACATAAAACAAATGAAACATGTAAGAAATAAAACATAGCTTTCCAACGTTTTGAGGCTGGACGCCCTTTTATCAAGGTACAGACTATATCACAATAAACATGAAACAAGTACACTTACTCCACATATAAAGCCCCACAGAATACTCCCGCCACTGCTGGCAAGCAATGCTCAGTCTACTGGATGTTCTCCGCCGATGTAGAGTACTTCTAGGCAGCAAAAAAACATTATGGGGCCAATTCAGTAAGGTTAGCTAATCAGCAGAATTTGCTAACCATTAGCACGCATGCTGGGGGCAGCCCAGCGCTGGGCAAGGCCGCCCAGCATGCTGACTGGCGCCCCCCCCCCCCCCCCCCCCGCTTCAAGCTGAAATTGCAAACAGCACGCAATTTCTGCTTGTTAGCAGAAATTAGGGTGACTCCTGCCGACGCAGCTTAGCCTTGGCGCCATTTTTGTTGTCGCAGTGGCTGCGTGACATCACACAGCCACTGCGGCCGCACGCCCGATACGCCCCCATTCGTGCGTACCAGCCCACCATTTGGGCTGGCACGCCCCCGCAATGCTCCGTTTCCGCCCCCCTCCTGCCCCGTAAGTGCCTCTTCCTGATTGACAGGCAGTGGTGATCGTAATTTCTCCGGCCCCCCGTAGAAATTAGAGATGAGCGGGTTCGGTTCCTCTGAATCCGAACCCGCCCGAACTTCAGGTTTTTTTACACGGGTCCGAGCAGGCTCGGATCTTCCCGCCTTGCTCGGCTAACCCGAGCGCGCCCGAACGTCATCATCACGCTGTCGGATTCTCGCGAGGCTCGAATTCTATCGCGAGACTCGGATTCTATATAAGGAGCCGCGCGTCGCCGCCATTTTCACACGAGCATTGAGAGTCATAGGGAGAGGACGTGGCTGGCGTCCTCTCCGTTTAGAGAAGAGAGAGACACAGTATTTTGGGGAGCATTATTAGGAGGAGTACTACTATACTGTATACTACTATACTACTTGCTGAAGTGATATTTATAGATTAGATAGTGTGACTGTAAGTGTATTATCTGACTTGTGGGGGAGACACTGACAGTGGGGAGCAGTTAGAGTCTGAGAGCAGGACTCAGGAGTACATATAACGTACAGTGCACACTTTTGCTGCCAGAGTCAGTGCCACACTGCCATTGTTGTGACCACACTGACCACCAGTATAATAATATATTTTGTGATTGTCTGCTTAGGCCTCGGAGTACTAGTTGCAAGTTGCAACGTGACCTGAAGTGACCACCAGTTTAATAATCAATCACCACCAGTTTAATATATATATATATATATATATATATAATTGTATATAATATATATATATATATATATATATATATTGTATACCACCTACCCGTGTTTTTTTTTTTTTTCATTCTTCTTTATACATACTACTATAGTAGCATACTGTAGCAGTCTGCGGTGCTGTGCTGACCTGACAGTGTCCAGCAGGTCCGTCATCAGTCATTACATAATAAATATATATAGTACCTGTCCGGCTGCAGTACTAGTGATATTATATTGATTTCATCTCATTATCAATAATTTATCATCCAGTCTAGACTCTATATTAGCAGCAGACACAGTACGTTAGTCCACGGCTGTAGCTACCTCTGTGTCGGCACTCGGCAGTCCATCCATAATTGTATACCACCTACCCGTGTTTTTTTTTTTTTTCTTTCTTCTTTGTACATACTACTATAGTATAGTAGCTTACTGTAGCAGTCTGCGGTGCTGCTGAGCTGACAGTGTCCAGCAGGTCCGTCATCAGTCATCATTACCTAATAAATATATTATCTACCTGTCCGGCTGCAGTACTAGTGATATTATATATACATACATATATATATTGATTTCATCTCATTATCAATCATCCAGTCTATATTAGCAGCAGACACAGTACGTTAGTCCACGGCTGTAGCTACCTCTGTGTCGGCACTCGGCAGTCCATCCATAATTGTATACCACCTACCCGTGGTTTTTTTTTTTCTTTCTTCTTTGTACATACTACTATAGTATAGTAGCTTACTGTAGCAGTCTGCGGTGCTGCTGAGCTGACAGTGTCCAGCAGGTCCGTCATCAGTCATCATTACCTAATAAATATATTATCTACCTGTCCGGCTGCAGTACTAGTGATATTATATATACATACATATATATATTGATTTCATCTCATTATCAATCATCCAGTCTATATTAGCAGCAGACACAGTACGTTAGTCCACGGCTGTAGCTACCTCTGTGTCTGCACTCGGCAGTCCATCCATAATTGTATACCACCTACCCGTGTTTTTTTTTTTTTCTTTCTTCTTTGTACATACTACTATAGTATAGTAGCTTACTGTAGCAGTCTGCGGTGCTGCTGAGCTGACAGTGTCCAGCAGGTCCGTCATCAGTCATCATTACCTAATAAATATATTATCTACCTGTCCGGCTGCAGTACTAGTGATATTATATATACATACATATATATATTGATTTCATCTCATTATCAATCATCCAGTCTATATTAGCAGCAGACACAGTACGTTAGTCCACGGCTGTAGCTACCTCTGTGTCGGCACTCGGCAGTCCATCCATAATTGTATACCACCTACCCGTGGTTTTTTTTTTCTTTCTTCTTTGTACATACTACTATAGTATAGTAGCTTACTGTAGCAGTCTGCGGTGCTGCTGAGCTGACAGTGTCCAGCAGGTCCGTCATCAGTCATCGTTACCTAATAAATATATTATCTACCTGTCCGGCTGCAGTACTAGTGATATTATATATACATACATATATATATTGATTTCATCTCATTATCAATCATCCAGTCTATATTAGCAGCAGACACAGTACGTTAGTCCACGGCTGTAGCTACCTCTGTGTCGGCACTCGGCAGTCCATCCATAATTGTATACCACCTACCCGTGGTTTTTTTTTTTCTTTTTTCTTTGTACATACTACTATAGTATAGTAGCTTACTGTAGCAGTCTGCGGTGCTGCTGAGCTGACAGTGTCAAGCAGGTCCGTCATCAGTCATCATTACCTAATAAATATATTATCTACCTGTCCGGCTGCAGTACTAGTGATATTATATATACATACATATATATATATTGATTTCATCTCATTATCATCCAGTCTATATTAGCAGCAGACACAGTACGGTAGTCCACGGCTGTAGCTACCTCTGTGTCGGCACTCGGCAGTCCATCCATAAGTATACTAGTATCCATCCATCTCCATTGTTTACCTGAGGTGCCTTTTAGTTGTGCCTATTAAAATATGGAGAACAAAAATGTTGAGGTTCCAAAATTAGGGAAAGATCAAGATCCACTTCCACCTCGTGCTGAAGCTGCTGCCACTAGTCATGGCCGAGACGATGAAATGCCAGCAACGTCGTCTGCCAAGGCCGATGCCCAATGTCATAGTACAGAGCATGTCAAATCCAAAACACCAAATATCAGTAAAAAAAGGACTCCAAAACCTAAAATAAAATTGTCAGAGGAGAAGCGTAAACTTGCCAATATGCCATTTACCACACGGAGTGGCAAGGAACGGCTGAGGCCCTGGCCTATGTTCATGGCTAGTGGTTCAGCTTCACATGAGGATGGAAGCACTCAGCCTCTCGCTAGAAAAATGAAAAGACTCAAGCTGGCAAAAGCACCGCAAAGAACTGTGCGTTCTTCGAAATCCCAAATCCACAAGGAGAGTCCAATTGTGTCGGTTGCGATGCCTGACCTTCCCAACACTGGACGTGAAGAGCATGCGCCTTCCACCATTTGCACGCCCCCTGCAAGTGCTGGAAGGAGCACCCGCAGTCCAGTTCCTGATAGTCAGATTGAAGATGTCAGTGTTGAAGTACACCAGGATGAGGAGGATATGGGTGTTGCTGGCGCTGGGGAGGAAATTGACCAGGAGGATTCTGATGGTGAGGTGGTTTGTTTAAGTCAGGCACCCGGGGAGACACCTGTTGTCCGTGGGAGGAATATGGCCGTTGACATGCCTGGTGAAAATACCAAAAAAATCAGCTCTTCAGTGTGGAGGTATTTCAACAGAAAAGCGGACAACAGGTGTCAAGCCGTGTGTTGCCTTTGTCAAGCTGTAATAAGTAGGGGTAAGGACGTTAACCACCTCGGAACATCCTCCCTTATACGTCACCTGCAGCGCATTCATAATAAGTCAGTGACAAGTTCAAAAACTTTGGGTGACAGCGGAAGCAGTCCACTGACCAGTAAATCCCTTCCTCTTGTAACCAAGCTCACGCAAACCACCCCACCAACTCCCTCAGTGTCAATTTCCTCCTTCCCCAGGAATGCCAATAGTCCTGCAGGCCATGTCACTGGCAATTCTGACGATTCCTCTCCTGCCTGGGATTCCTCCGATGCATCCTTGCGTGTAACGCCTACTGCTGCTGGCGCTGCTGTTGTTGCTGCTGGGAGTCGATGGTCATCCCAGAGGGGAAGTCGGAAGACCACTTGTACTACTTCCAGTAAGCAATTGACTGTCCAACAGTCCTTTGCGAGGAAGATGAAATATCACAGCAGTCATCCTGCTGCAAAGCGGATAACTGAAGCCTTGACAACTATGTTGGTGTTAGACGTGCGTCCGGTATCCGCCGTTAGTTCACAGGGAACTACACAATTTCTTGAGGTAGTGTGCCCCCGTTACCAAATACCATCTAGGTTCCACTTCTCTAGGCAGGCGATACCGAAAATGTACACAGACCTCAGAAAAAGACTCACCAGTGTCCTAAAAAATGCAGCTGTACCCAATGTCCACTTAACCACGGACATGTGGACAAGTGGAGCAGGGCAGGGTCAGGACTATATGACTGTGACAGCCCACTGGGTAGATGTATGGACTCCCGCCGCAAGAACAGCAGCGGCGGCACCAGTAGCAGCATCTCGCAAACGCCAACTCTTTCCTAGGCAGGCTACGCTTTGTATCACCGCTTTCCAGAATACGCACACAGCTGAAAACCTCTTACGGCAACTGAGGAAGATCATCGCGGAATGGCTTACCCCAATTGGACTCTCCTGTGGATTTGTGGCATCGGACAACGCCAGCAATATTGTGTGTGCATTAAATATGGGCAAATTCCAGCACGTCCCATGTTTTGCACATACCTTGAATTTGGTGGTGCAGAATTTTTTAAAAAACGACAGGGGCGTGCAAGAGATGCTGTCGGTGGCCAGAAGAATTGCGGGACACTTTCGGCGTACAGGCACCGCGTACAGAAGACTGGAGCACCACCAAAAACTACTGAACCTGCCCTGCCATCATCTGAAGCAAGAAGTGGTAACGAGGTGGAATTCAACCCTCTATATGCTTCAGAGGTTGGAGTAGCAGCAAAAGGCCATTCAAGCCTATACAATTGAGCACGATATAGGAGGTGGAATGCACCTGTCTCAAGCGCAGTGGAGAATGATTTCAACGTTGTGCAAGGTTCTGATGCCCTTTGAACTTGCCACACGTGAAGTCTGTTCAGACACTGCCAGCCTGAGTCAGGTCATTCCCCTCATCAGGCTTTTGCAGAAGAAGCTGGAGACATTGAAGGAGGAGCTAACACGGAGCGATTCCGCTAGGCATGTGGGACTTGTGGATGGAGCCCTTAATTCGCTTAACAAGGATTCACGGGTGGTCAATCTGTTGAAATCAGAGCACTACATTTTGGCCACCGTGCTCGATCCTAGATTTAAAGCCTACCTTGGATCTCTCTTTCCGGCAGACACAAGTCGGCTGGGGTTGAAAGACCTGCTGGTGAGAAAATTGTCAAGTCAAGCGGAACGCGACCTGTCAACATCTCCTCCTTCACATTCTCCCGCAACTGGGGGTGCGAGGAAAAGGCTCAGAATTCCGAGCCCACCCGCTGGCGGTGATGCAGGGCAGTCTGGAGCGACTGCTGATGCTGACATCTGGTCCGGACTGAAGGACCTGACAACGATTACGGACATGTCGTCTACTGTCACTGCATATGATTCTCTCACCGTTGAAAGAATGGTGGAGGATTATATGAGTGACCGCATCCAAATAGGCACGTCACACAGTCCGTACTTATACTGGCAGGAAAAAGAGGCAATTTGGAGGCCCTTGCACAAACTGGCTTTATTCTACCTACGTTGCCCTCCCACAAGTGTGTACTCCGAAAGAGTGTTTAGTGCCGCCGCTCACCTTGTCAGCAATCGGCGTACGAGGTTACATCCAGAAAATGTGGAGAAGATGATGTTCATTAAAATGAATTATAATCAATTCCTCCGTGGAGACATTGACCAGCAGCAATTGCCTCCACAAAGTACACAGGGAGCTGAGATGGTGGATTCCAGTGGGGACGAATTGATAATCTGTGAGGAGGGGGATGTACACGGTGATATATCGGAGGATGATGATGAGGTGGACATCTTGCCTCTGTAGAGCCAGTTTGTGCAAGGAGAGATTAATTGCTTCTTTTTTGGTGGGGGTCCAAACCAACCCGTCATTTCAGTCACAGTCGTGTGGCAGACCCTGTCACTGAAATGATGGGTTGGTTAAAGTGTGCATGTCCTGTTTATACAACATAAGGGTGGGTGGGAGGGCCCAAGGACAATTCCATCTAGCACCTCTTTTTTCTTTAATTTTTCTTTGCGTCATGTGCTGTTTGTGGAATGTTTTTTGGAAGGGCCATCCTGCGTGACACTGCAGTGCCACTCCTAGATGGGCCCGGTGTTTGTGTCGGCCACTAGGGTCGCTTATCTTACTCACACAGCTACCTCATTGCGCCTCTTTTTTTCTTTGCGTCATGTGCTGTTTGGGGAGGGTTTTTTGGAAGGGCCATCCTGCGTGACACTGCAGTGCCACTCCTAGATGGGCCCGGTGTTTGTGTCGGCCACTAGGGTCGCTTATCTTACTCACACAGCTACCTCATTGCGCCTCTTTTTTTCTTTGCGTCATGTGCTGTTTGGGGAGGGTTTTTTGGAAGGGCCATCCTGCGTGACACTGCAGTGACTCTCCTAGATGGGCACGGTGTTTGTGTCGGCCACTAGGGTCGCTTATCTTACTCACACAGCTACCTCATTGCGCCTCTTTTTTTCTTTGCGTCATGTGCTGTTTGGGGAGGGTTTTTTGGAAGGGCCATCCTGCGTGACACTGCAGTGCCACTCCTAGATGGGCCCGGTGTTTGTGTCGGCCACTAGGGTCGCTTATCTTACTCACACAGCTACCTCATTGCGCCTCTTTTTTTCTTTGCGTCATGTGCTGTTTGGGGAGTGTTTTTTGGAAGGGCCATCCTGCGTGACACTGCAGTGCCACTCCTAGATGGGCACGGTGTTTGTGTCGGCCACTAGGGTCGCTTAGCTTAGTCATCCAGCGACCTAGGTGCAAATTTTAGGACTAAAAATAATATTGTGAGGTGTGAGGTATTCAGAATAGACTGAAAATGAGTGGAAATTATGGTTTTTGAGGTTAATAATACATTGGGATCAAAATGACCCCCAAATTCTATGATTTAAGCTGTTTTTTAGTGTTTTTTAAAAAAAACACCCGAATCCAAAACACACCCGAATCCGACAAAAAAAATTCGGTGAGGTTTTGCCAAAACGCGGTCGAACCCAAAACACGGCCGCGGAACCGAACCCAAAACCAAAACACAAAACCCGAAAAATTTCAAGTGCACATCTCTAGTAGAAATGGGCGCATGCGCAGTAGGGCCTGCTGTGCATGCGCCCGCGGCCCCTCAGCAAAAATTCCGTACGAATCGCTACTTGCGATTCATACTGAATTTGCCCCTATACCGAGGTATATTTAGGCGCTTATGACATGAGATGCTTTACTAAGCAGCTGCCTCAGAACACAAGGGAAGTCACTCCCACAATAGACAATGAAAACAACAGTGAAAGAGAGGCTGCGCTATAACACGATAGTAAAAATGAGCAATGTCAGAGAGCAAATTACATTTCTCTAATTAAACAATTTAATAAAAAGTAAAAACATGCATGTCACATATAAATTAAAAAAGTATGAATTCATACACTTAATTAAGAGATGTTACCCTTCATGAACATCTGGAACAAGAAGATGTTTTAGCTGGAGTAGTCCATTCCTATTGTAACCCCTGTATCAGAAACACTGATCCAATCAACAGTGTCCCATACACAAATGAGAGTCCATTGAGGAGGTGGCAACAATTCACCGTTAGAGGAAAGTTGGTTCCAGTGGTCCTTTTAGGGTGAGCTCCTCATGCATTATGGTGTGAATGATCCTCCATTTGAAAGCACCTGTTGGAACCCTCCCAAAATGAAGTATTTAGTGTCCAGGGGATGGTTCGGTTCTCTGCTCCAGTGTTCCTAACTTGGTAACAATGGCACTGACGCGTTTCGCTGCATTCAGCTTGCAGCTTTTTCAAAGGTTGTACAAATGGGGTTTATAAACCCTATTCAATATGGTGTCTAATTAGCACCAGGTGACATGATTGAGCTAATCGATGATAATAGTAATACATTTAAAAACAGTTTCAAAATAAACAGGAGACAGACCCATTTTAATATGCATAAATAAATTGGGAAGAAATGCAATTTTTATTATAATTTATTTATCTGTCATAGATGTTGCTATGCAACTTAAGTAAACAGCAGTATAAATGAAACAAATCTGACCAATCATCAGACTTGTTGTGCTCCCATTACTATGGGAACAGTTCCTAGTTCTCCACTTATAGGTGGAAATCTGTGTCAGCTGATATCTACGTTTGCTAGCTGCGTCATCGGAGTACTGGTCACGTGACCACAATCCCGGTCACGTGACGCACGTAGGAAGAGACTCCATCGGCCAGGACTGTATGTCTCTGCGTCCGTGTTAAGGAAATTTAAGCAATGTATAGAATCTATTCTGACTTTTTAATATCATGTAATACTTAACAGACATTATTATGTAAGATGTTTTTCTGACAAAGAATGTAGGTACGTGACAAGAACTTGCTTTACTTTGCTAAGTCACCCTAGTCTTGCTGATTTGCGTCATGTGCCCAAGCCAGGACCAGATGGTGTTCGATAAGGAGGAATGGGCCTCAAGGCCTGCTGTGATTGGTCCAAGCTTGGGTGGAGCAATTCTTTGTAATATGCAATATTAGGGGCCATCTATGCAATGTTCGTAAGGCAGATTGAGCTCACTTGTAATTACTTGTAAGTGCATGTTGACTGTCACTTTATTGTAATCTTGCTCTGCCATTATCAATATAAACTTTGAATTTGGCTACAACTATTCACGTTGTGTCTTTTTTTTCCACAACAATTTGGTGCCGAAACCCGGGATCTGAAAACGATTGGAACGGAATCAGGACAGGAACGGAGGACTGGAGACCAGATTGGCGCCATTCAAAAAAGGTGAGAACATTTGTGTCTCTGTCTGCTCTCCGCTCCTCCGCTCCTAAGACCCTCCGTCCCACTATCGTGAGTACAGATCCCAAGAACCTGAATAGTTGTTTTGTGTTGTAATATCTGTTTTGATATGCATGTGTGAGTGTATGTAGATGCTGGCACATTGCCACATCAGCATGACAGAGGCCCTTTACGGCTGAATGATTGTGCTGCCCCAAGCATGCAGGGGGCAGTGGAGTAACAAGTAAGAGGACCCTAATGTCCTCAGACACGAATGTTTCCTATCTTCTCAGTCTGTCACGTAAACTGTCATTAACATTGTCTGCATAGTGGAAGGACAAATATAAGGATAAGTGTTGGTGAAGAATAGTTTCTCTGCTGGTCTACCCTTGCTTGTCAATACCAGTCTGTGGGCAACCGATTGTGGCTCTCCCCCGAACAGGAGCGATATAATCTCTGATTACCTCCTGGCCTGCTATCTGACAGCTCTGTGTACACTGGTTTGAGTCTGCTTCTCGCTACACTGAAGGGCGTGTCCTGAAGCTGCAGACTGGCGTCTTTCTGTGTCTCATGAAAAATCATACTTCTTACTTGCATGGTTTGACCTAGAGGACATTAGAGGGCAAATATTGTTTGGCATCTTCGCCTTGCTGATTTTCATTTGGCTCTGTTGGAAAATTTGGAGGGACCAAAAGCGGGGATTCGCTGTGTGGGACTTCCCCTAACAGCCAAAAGCCATAGAATATAGTGCTGTGAAAAACTGAGAGAGGGGTGCAAGAGTCCCCTCCACCATAGCCGGGCTATGGGAAACAGTCACAGCAAACGTGGATTTGGCTGATCACCAAATCAGAGTAATGGACGTCCTGAGACTCCTCGTACCCCACAGGAGGAGATGAGTAAGAAATATGGCAAATGGGTCAGCCGGCATTTACCTAAGTGGGGCAGGCTGACTAGGGGGATGGATTGTGGGATCCCAAAAGAGGGAACCTTTGAATTATCCCGCTGGGCAACCCTCTACAAAAAATAAAACAAAATTCACTGAGCCAAATGAATAGGCAGCTTGGAGTAGGTGGATGGTAGAATCTTATAATAGACAGCAAAAAGCCCAAAGTATTTTTTTTTTTTACATCAGAAACAAGAACAGGAGGGGCAAATCAGCAAGGAGGGGAGGTACAGTCAGATGAGAAAGAGGGGGAGGAAGGGTTTTGTGTGGAGTGGAAGGTGAGCTTGTCATCACTCCCAAAACAACCCAAGGTGAGAGAGATGAAAGGGCTGAGGAATATCGCTTGCCTCAAGCCTCAGCCTAACTTGTTAGTGAGCAGTTCATGCCTGGTACAAGTGAGTTTAGCCAGCTCAAGACAGAGAAATATACAGGCGGTACAGGAGAAAATGGTCCAGAGGGTGATGGTAGTTGACACACCAGCAACCCCCAGAGGGGTAAGTTTAGGGGGAGGAACAATTGGGAGTCCAGAAATGTGAAGTGCTACAATTGTGTGAAACAGGGCCACATTGTAAGAAATTGTCCAGCTCCAAAAAGGGGGGCAGGATAGCGCCTGACAGGGAGGGCTTCCAGTGTTACCAGTCATCTTGGTGTTATGAGCCACAACAGTGGTTCATTCCTGTTTGCATTCGGTTCATGTATTGTATGTTATATTTCTGTTTGCATGTCAGGATTTCTTATGTACTTTAGAGTGCTATACTTTTGTTTACTAGTCTGGTAACTACAGTGACATATTTTGTGGGTCTTCCCACTAGCTGCACTCGGTTCATGTATTTTATGTTATATTTCTGTTTGCATGCCAGGATTTCTTATGTACTTATTTAGAGTGTTATACTTTTGTTTACTAGCCTGGTAACTACAGTGTCATATTTTGTGGGTCTTCCCACTAGCCTTAGTTTTGTGTTTTTGTACTGGCGGCAGCGCCGCACATAACTTGTTTGTTTAGTTCTCATGTTATAGTCTCCTTAGCTGTAGCTAGTTTTCCCCTCACTCGCAGTCTCAGGTGGTGCCTTGTAACCTTGTAAGACTGGAGGGCATCGGAGTTTGGGCGAACCTAATTCGCCCATTCAAACGCGGCTGCCTTGGGCAGAAGACTAGCACCTCAGGCACCATCCGACCACTGGGAGGAGTAATGGAGTTTGGGTTAGAAAAGGTCTTGCTGCGGCCATTCATACTGACTGCAGCTCCACTCATGAGTACTGGAATTCCCCAGTTGTCACACATTCCACAGAGTTCCAGGGTCTCAATTTGTAACATTGTACTCGTTTCCTAACACTCGGAGAGTAGGATGCCTTTGTCCACTTGACCCTCTCTGAAATGCCTTTTTACTCAGTGGAGTATCTGGTGGACAGTGGAGCAGCCCGTGTTCTCAAGAGAGAAAGTATGTCAATGGATACTCTAATTACCCTGCAAAATCAGGCAGGTCCCCAAACACTTGGTAAATGGGGGAAGGCAGGTTGCAAATAAATAAATATTGTTTGGAAACATGAGGATGGTCGATTGTGTGCACATCTCCCTTCATATGTTTCCAAAGGGGGAATGATTGCTATGATTGCTATATTTTGGTTTGCACAGTGTTTGAAATTCTTTACAACAGAATGGTTATGTTCTCCTCGTAGATAGAGGTGTGGCTTGTTGCCAAGGCAACGGCTGCAGTAACAGCAAAGAAATTGATATCTGAATTTGTGTGCAGGTATGGCCTACATGAAACGGTCGAGAGAGCAAATAGCGTATTAAAAATGTCTAAGATCTGTGAGCAAACAAAACTTACATGGGTACAAGCTTTACCAGTAGATCCTTTTGCAATGAGGTATACCCCAAAGGGATAACATGGACTTTCATCATTTGAGATACTGTTTGGCAGGCTGCCACTCAAATTACATGGACAGTACGCTTCTCTTACTGACTACGTTGTTCAGCTTCATAAGCCACTGACTAATTTGCATGGCAAAGTGTTTTCTTCTTTACCAGATCCACAAGACACATCTGGAACCCCGATTTGATGGCCCATACCAGGTGCTATTGACCACAGTGACCTCCGTCAAGGTGGAGAGGAAAGTACGCTTCTCACTGTAAGAAAATTAACTTTCAGGTCTATGATGCAAACTGGTCCTAAAAGCGTGGGGCCCCCGGGGAGAAGAGAACTGAATGGACTGTTAAGATACACTTGTTTTTCTGCCTGCTTGTTTGTGCTTTATATCAGTGTGTGCAGGTGAAAGAGAAGCAAAAGAACTCTATATGGCTTCTACATCAGCAGACAGCTAAGGAGCTGAACGCCACTGACTGTTGGATCTGTTCTAATGTTCCTGCTAACCATAAAGGAATCCCTTTGATTGGTATCCATATCTCAATGAATGATCTTAACCTCACAGATTATAGCTATAATGTTGAAATAGACATAAATCACACTGCTCACAATGCTCTTTCAGACCTAGGAATATATTTAGAAATTGCTGGTATAATCTCTCCGCCCACTATGTGTATAGTGCCTATATTTGTTAACCACGTGGCCGAACTAAAAAATCACCTAGTCAACTTACCTAAGGTATACGTTGGAGAAACAAATTGTAAAAATGCTGCCTTAGTGTTTAACATGGAATACAATGAAACGTTATGTGACAAGGTGAACGGTAACTGTAACAATCAATGTTGGTGTGCAAATATGAAAGCTCTTTGTGCCCCTAGGTGTGCCTGTCCTAACCAGATGAGGATGATTGGTATTGTAAAACCCAAGTGCACAATAATATGGTATGGTTTCAGAGCTGATTGGGAAATCATGGTAAGATAATCCCTAGGGTGCTGAAGCAAGGCCTATACTATATTTGTGGCAATAGGGCATACTCATGGCTTCCTATGGGAGCATGGGGGAACTGCACTATAGGAAGAGTTGTGCCAGCCATAAGACAGCGTGAAAACATCTCTTTTACCAATATGACAGAAACAGGCCCTAGAGAGACTAGATACAAGAGAGAATTGTTTACTGCAGCAGATAAAGCCTGGACGTGGTTCCCTGCCTGGACAAGCTGGGGAATTGAATTAGCAAATAAGTTGAATAAATATGCGAATATTATTGATGGGATAATTAATGAGACCACAAGTGGCATCCATGCTATCAATGAAGAAAAGGCTCAAATTAGGAAGGTGACCCTACAAAATAGGATGGCTCTCATTTACTTGTTAGCTATGGAGGGAGGAACGTGTGCTGTTATATGGGAGGAATGTTGTACCTGGATTGAGGACTCACATGACCCCATAGAAGCGCACATGAATAAAGTAAAGGAATTACAGAAGCAAGCTAGAGACATATCCAAGGAGGGATGGAATCCCTTCTCCTGGATGGGGACAATTGGTGCATGGTTTAACAATCTATTATCAGATTTAATGAAACCCATAGTGGTAGTGATAGGATTGATTGTATTTCTTTTGATCGCTTGGAAATTATTAATGTGCTGTATTTCTCATTTCAGGAAAAATGTGGATTCGCTCGCTTAATAGGAAGAATGATAACAGCCACAGGGGTGACCGTCTGACGGCCTAGCCCAACTGCCCATCTCTTCTGAGAGACCCCTCAGTTGTTGTAAGAGTTGGGTGGAAGACATCATCCCTGAAAGAGGGTCCCGCAGGTGCACTTCGACAGTTTGGACACCACCCCAGAGGGAGTTTATCCCGAGAAGTGATTTCGACGAGTCAGTCATTCCGATTCCAGCGAATTCACCGAGTGGTCTCTGTGCCCTAGTGCACCTCCGGCTGCTGTTATTATTCTTACAGCTAGATAGATAGGTGTGTGAATGCTTCAATAAAGGTGTGTGAATGCTTAGCAGAATAGTAACCGCGAGGCAGTACTTAGTCAGTTCTCCCTCTTGCGTACATCCTGTCTCAATTGGTACTTTGTCACATAATAAAACCTGGGGGCATCAGAGTACTGGGTGGACCTAATTCGCCCGGGAAAAGCGGCTGCTAAAGGACAAGACTTTGACTTGCAGGTACCAATTGACTGCGGGGTGTGGCAACAGAGTCAGGGTAGGCCCAGGTGCGTCTGTGGCTATATCATCCCCAGTCACAGTCACACCACCTTCTTAGCATTAGTAGTACTGCCATTGTTACCTTTTAGGTGATGTTCTTATATATGTGTGATAATAAAATGATCAAAAGGGTGAGAATTGTTAAGGAAACTTAAGCAATGTATAGAATCTATTCTGACTTTTTAATATCATGTAATACTTAACAGACATTATTATGTAAGATGTTTTTCTGACAAAGAATGTAGGTACGTGACAAGAACTTGCTTTACTTTGCTAAGTCACCCTAGTCTTGCTGATTTGCGTCATGTGCCCAAGCCAGGACCAGATGGTGTTCGATAAGGAGGAATGGGCCTCAAGGCCTGCTGTGATTGGTCCAAGCTTGGGTGGAGCAATTCTTTGTAATATGCAATATTAGGGGCCATCTATGCAATGTTCGTAAGGCAGATTGAGCTCACTTGTAATTACTTGTAAGTGCATGTTGACTGTCACTTTATTGTAATCTTGCTCTGCCATTATCAATATAAACTTTGAATTTGGCTACAACTATTCATGTTGTGTCTTTTTTTTCCACAACATCCGCGATATACGTCACAGAAATGCTGATCACGTGATCGTACTCCGATCACGTGACCCGCATAGTAAGAAGTTCCGTCAACCAATACTGTGGGATTCACAGGACTATAGTAAATTGTTTAATTAGAGAAATTTTATTTGCTCTCTGACATTGTACTTTTTTACTTCTAGGCAGCGCAGTTCCTGTAGCCAGGGCAACCGTGAGCTTGGCCTTCACTGAAACCGGACGTTGGGTACCTCCTAACAGGCGGGAAGCTACAGCAAAGCCAGTGGGGGAATCCACATAAAATACATGTTACTGAAGTAAAAAAGAAAAAGTAATAAATATAATCCAATACGAAAGCCATGTACAAATATATATATATATATATATATATATATATATACAGACATGTATGATATAGCGCTGATTAATGCAGTCCGGAGTATTAGCGCATATAAAATATGTATATATGTATATACTTATACACGTGTGTCTCTAAAATGGAATCACAGCAGCTTCAATTGATGCTCAAATAAGCACTAGATCCTCCTAGTAACTTTCAGGATCGCGGCTCCCCTTCAAACAATCCGAACTCCACCGGAGAAAAGATATCTGTCAATAGAACATATATAGGGGGCGCTCCATAGTGCATAAACCTTTTTTATTTTAAAAACACACAAAGTGCTTAAAACAACTGTTTTACATTCATACCAGACGGCAACAAGTGTGGGCTGGTTACCACGTGATTCCAAACATTGATCAATGAATAAAGCTGGAACAAGTGTCAGTCAGTCGCAACGGAAACCTCCACCCGCCGGCAGCTGATTTCCCTGGGACTCACGGGCAGGAATCACATACGTCCGCGACTCCTCGTTCGGCAATTACAATGATCCTCAACGTCACTAGACTCCGCTAGTGTATATATATATATATATATATATATATATATACACTGCTCAAAAAAATAAAGGGAACACTTAAACAACATAATGTAACTCCAAGTCAATCACACTTCTGTGAAATCAAACTGTCCACTTAGGAAGCAACACTGATTGACAATCAATTTCCCATGCTGTTGTGCAAATGGAATAGACAACAGGTGGGAATTATAGGCAATTAGTAAGACACCCCCAATAAAGGAGTTGTTCTGCAGGTGGTGACCACAGACCACTTCTCATCTCCTATGCTTTCTGGCTGACGTTTTGGTGACTTTTGAAAGCTGGCGGTGCTTTCACTCTAGTGGTAGCATGAGACGGAGTCTACAACCCACACAAGTGGCTCAGGTAGTGCAGCTCATCCAGGATGGCACATCAATGTGAGCTGTGGCAAGAAGGTTTGCTGTGTCTGTCAGCGTAGTGTCCAGAGCATGGAGGCGCTACCAGGAGACAGGCCAGTACATCAGGAGACGTGGAGGTGGCCGTAGGAGGGCAACAACCCAGCAGCAGGACCGCTACCTCCGCCTTTGTGCAAGGAGGAACAGGAGGAGCACTGTCAGAGCCCTGCAAAATGACCTCCAGCAGGCCACAAATGTGTCTACTCAAACGATCAGAAACAGACTCCATGAAGGTGGTATGAGGGCCTGACATCCACAGGTGGGGGTTGTGCTTATAGCCCAACACCGTGCAGGACATTTGGCATTTGCCAGAGAACACCAAGATTGGGAAATTCGCCTCTGGCGCCCTGTGCTCTTCACAGATGAAAGCAGGTTCTCACTGAGCACATGTGACAGACATGACAGAGTCTGGAGACGCCAAGGAGAACGTTCTACTGCCTGCAACAGCCCTCCATGTGCTCGCCAGAGGTAGCCTGACTGCCATTAGGTACCGAGATGAGATCCTCAGACCCCTTGTGAGACCATATGCTGGTGCAGTTGGCCCTGGGTTCCTCCTAATGCAAGACAATGCTAGACCTCATGTGGCTGGAGTGTGTCAGCAGTTCCTGCAAGACGAAGGCATTGATGCTATGGACTGGCCCGAACATTCCCCAGACCTGAATCCAATTGAGCACATCTGGGACATCATGTCTCGCTCCATCCACCAAAGCCACGTTGCACCAAAGACTGTCCAGGAGTTGGCGGATGCTTTAGGAGATCCCTCAGTAGACCATCTGCCACCTCATCAGGAGCATGCCCAGGCATTGTAGGGAGGTCATACAGGCACATGGAGGCCACACACACTACTGAGCCTCATTTTGACTTGTTTTAATGACTTTACATCAAAGTTGGATCAGCCTGTAGTGTGTTTTTCCACTTTAATTTTGAGTGTGACTCCAAACCAAATCCAGACCTCCATGGGTTAATACTGTACATTTGATTTCCAATGATAATTTTTGTGTGATTTTGTTGTCAGCACATTCAACTATGTAAAGAACAAAGTATTTAATAAGAATATTTCATTCATTCAGATCTAGGATGTGTTATTTTAGTGTTCCCTTTTTTTTTGAGCAGTGTGTATATATATATATATATATATATATATATTGGTATATGAATATAATATACCAATATTTATATTATTCTAAATATATATATATATATATATATATATATATATATATATATGGAGAGTTGGAGAGATAGGGTTCGGCGCTCAGTGTTGTTAAAAAATGGTAAAAGGCACACAAATATCTAAAAGTTTAAAAGATTTATTTTTTAAAAAAAATTTAAAATTTTTTTTTAATATATGAGAGTAAAACAAGGGTACTTAAAAACATATACGTATGGATCAAGTAAAATCAAGTAAAAAAAGGTCAAGTAAAAAAAATTTTTTCAAGTAAAAAATTTTTTTGGGAATACGTAAAATTTTTTACAAGGATAAGAAAATTAACTTAGCTTTAAGAAACAGCAGGGGATTGGTGCAGGAAACCCAACGCGTTTCGTCTCAAACAGACTTCTTCAAAGGTACTTGATCCATACGTATATGTTTTTAAGTACCCTTGTTTTACTCTCATATATTAAAAAAAAATTTAAAAATTTTTTTAAAAAATAAATCTTTTAAACTTTTAGATATTTGTGTGCCTTTTACCATTTTTTAACAACACTGAGCGCCGAACCCTATCTCTCCAACTCTCCATAAATCTAGCAGTGTGGTACCGGCACTGCATCCTTAGGGCCCGGCAGACACCTTTAAATGAGGTTATGTGTGTTTTCTATGGTAAATTTTAGGTATATGTAATCCCTCTTTGTAAGGTTGATTCTTTTTACTGAGATATATCTCGCAAGTGGCGCTGCACCTCCCCCCCTTTTTCTATATATATATATATATATATATATAAGAGACAAAAAATGAGAATAGGCGCCTCCTAGTGCATTAACTCACATATACTGTGACCTCCACCTTTAGTAACACCCCTGTGAATTCAAGGTGTACCTTGGATGGTGGAATTCCAACCACCTAATTGAATCGCATAACACCACGTATTTCAATGTATAATAGGGAAACTTTTCATCACAGTAGTCCTGGTGGTAATTCTCCCCGGTTTATACCTGTTTCTATATGAATTCAGCAGAACAGCAACTTCAATAGGAATTTAGGCCTCAAGCACCTGCACACCCACATTGGACTTCGCAACACAACCGTAAGAAAAAGACGACGTGAGAGGCATTTGACTGTTGCTATGACACAAGCTGCTTCTATATACGGTCCATTCTATATATGTATTTCGTTTTAATAAAATGCTTAATAGAATATCTGTCATAGTAACTGTGATAGCAACCTTTTGGTCATACAAATGTTCACACTGTATTTTCTTTCTTTCACTAATCCCTATGAAAATGGACCATGGATAAAGAAAGATGTCCCATATTATGAATGTCTCGAACTACAATAAAATGCAGCCGCTATAAACTAATCAAGGAGATCTAATAGAAAATGGCCACCGCCGAAGCAGATGAATCTACAGCAGGAGTTTGAGCTCTACCTAAACTGAGACCACAGATGACGGCGCACGCATGCGTGGCAACGATCCAGAAGTGAGGCGGAAGTGACGCGCTCCAGACTTCAATACACCCGGACTCCGGAAAAGTGTGGCGGAAGTGCCTCCAATTTACATTAATCGGACTTTCTAAAGATGCTCTGTGTACTTTTCATGCTCCAAAACACTCGTTTTACATGTAGTTTGATGTAGAACCTGCCCAGAGGGAGGAAGTTATATTTTTATGAGAATTTTGTAACATAGCAAAAATGCTCTTTTTTTAAAGCAGGATATGATGTCATAATTGAGTTGTTAGCAGCACTAGTATAAAGATAAACCAGTCCCACTCTGCCTTTACCCCTTGATGAAGTCTGTATGACAAAACGCGTTGGACATCACTGTTGACCTCTGACTCAGATAAGAACCTTAATATCTTGCACTTTATATCTTTTTATGTAATGTGTAATTACTTTTTATCCCATTTTTAGAAAAAGTTTGTAATAAATGTTTTAATTGTTTCAAATATTTTGTAAATTCATTTAGACACCAGTGGTCGCTATCCCCCATCCCTTTCTTTCATAGATTCAATTAATTGAGGGATTTACCATCCCCGTATTATTTGGGGGACCAGCATACGCCCTATATATTGGGAGTGTCAATCTAGAACAGCCATATATTTTGGGTTGTAGAGTTTTTTATTTCCACTTGTGGCGCAGTATTTTCCTTTTGTCGTGATAGATATATATATACATACATACATACATACATACACTGTATATATAGGGTTCAGTATGGATTACTGGCGAGTGGGATGCCGGCTTTCAAAATCCCAACAGCGGCGTGAGATGGCATGAGTCATCAGCATAATTTTGCACTCACCCTGCGTTAGTGTTTGCACTTGTGAATACAGCTGCGTGCAGCTCTGAGACCAGTCCAGAGTGAGTGGGATTATTCTTTAGTTGTGTAAAATAAATGTTCAGTGCAAAGTGACTATTAAAGCAAAGTCAGAGGTGCTGAGAGGAGGGTGGGGTACTAATTACCTGGGTGTGTTGTTATTGGGGAAGGGGGAGGGGCTGGCCAGGGTCACCTGCTAAGGAGTCCTCAGTGCTGTCACATAAACACAGTGAAGAGAGGACCCCAAAGCTGCCTCTCTACTCAGCCTGCCGCATGGCCACAAGAGAGGACCTCGGAGCTTTCCCCTTCATTCTGCCTGCTGCCTGGCCACAAAGGAGGACCGGACCGCAGCGTACCCGGAGCCCATCAAGTAAGTGTGTGTGGGGGGAGTATCCGCAATTAATGTTTTAGTTATATATGTTTTGTAGGGTACATGGCCATGCTCTGGATTAGGCCGTGCCCCTACAGTACCCGGGCCTGGCGTGCCACTCTGCAGCCCTGAACATAACTGTAGTAGCCAGACACAGTTATTATCACCAGTATGCTACTTAAATGTGTGCCAGACACAGTTATTATCACCAGTATGCTACTTAGTCAGGCCCCTCCAGCCATCTACGTTTGCAACCTTTTTCAGCCATTTTGGTCACAATGGGCGACTGTACGTCCACCACATGCGCTAACAGTACTTTGGTCTTGTCTGCAAGCTCACTGCCTACATTTGCTCACCCATTTCATAAAAGGTGAATTGTGACAACAAAAAAAATCGCAATTTGCGTTTACGTCTGACTCACAATAAGGCCTATAATATGTAACATATGGTATACAGTAGGAATATTATTATTAAACACAAATAATTGGCTTCAGGCCAGTAAAAATGATAGAATAGTGGACTCCAGCCAGTGACATCGACCTTCTTCCTTCAGGGAATCGACTTAAATATTACTGAAGCTTAAAAGAAAATCTCTAGGATACGGGAGGATTATTTTTCATCGAGTTGAAAATACGGATAAACCAAGGTACGACGAAACAAAAAATGATGAAGAAAAATGTCTGTTTATGTGCGGCAGTGTTTATTTTAATGCGGCCACTCAAGAGCTTTATTAGAGAAATGTCATCTCTTTCTGACCTGTCTATGGTAGAAGGCTAAACAATTCAGGCTTGTGTGTTTTAAAGGTTACTTTTCAATATAAAAAAGCTGAGTGAAGAAAAAGTAATTGCCTCCCATCCTATCTCTATTAAATGCACTTGAGACACTTAAATATATTTTCTGTGCAATTTGTCAGTGGTATATCATGATGGATCACAGAAGTCATGCTTACTGCAACCCAGAGAAAAAGGGGATCCACACAGTGACAGCAAAGACTCTGTTTGCTCTCTAGTGCACTTGCTTTATGTTCCCGAATATCACTGGGAAGATGGCACTGGCCAGGGAGGAGGGACCTGCTTCCCAGATCTGAATGATGACCCCCCTGTGGGGCATGTGGGCCCGTTTCATGGCCCCGCAATCAGTTTTTCATGAAATTTATTTTTTGGGTAGGGGACGTGGGCATGCACCCTGTATACAGTAGTCCACGCCCCCATATGCAGTACCCGGGCCCAGCGCTGATCTCTATGGCCCTGACTGGGGTATTTTGCTCAGTAGATTATCAGTGGTGCAGTGTTAGGTGCCCAAAGGAGGCTCCACACACAGGTTTTCAAGGTTTAAATAAATTAAAAAGCGCTCTTCTGGATTTAGCATGCATAACTGAAAGTAACAAAAGCACTCCCCTCACTTCTTGAACCATATCTATAAGGGCTGCTAGTCTACAAACACTGGGCCTAATTCTGATTTATAAGGTAATGCACAGTTGTAGGGAAGGGAAGTAACAGGTATATTGCTAGGAGAGAACCGGACCGAATCTAGGATTTTTGTCACCCGGGGCAAGGCAGTAATTTGACACCCAAACCCAGTCAAAAACACCAGCTAAAGGAGGGTTGCGGGGCTGAGAGAGGGGGCCCTAGGGCACTCCCCCACCATTGCCCCATACACCCCTTAATCCAGCCCTGGCCTACCCACTGATGCCTACCTCCCACCATGGCATGCCTCAGAATCATCAAGGGTTTCTTGGTTTTGTCTCTGACCATCTCAGTGTTCGCTCAAATTCCCCCTCCCCCCCTAGTTGCAGCCCTGCATAAGATGAAAGCCCTGCCCATAAGGGTTTGTAGCACATGTATAATAGGCTTTAAATGATGTAATTGCATTATGTGTTTTTTTGCACTCCAAACGCTGCTACTTTCTTGTCTTTATTACATGCAATCCACATGGGAAGGCCTGTACAGGAGATTGTTATATATTATGAGTTTCTTTGCACTAAGACAATGCTGATAAGAAGTGAATAAAAATGAAAACAGAAGAATTATTTACATAGTTTGACAAATATTTTGCCTGCCTCATTCATACGTGCTGGTATTATTCAGATGCTAAACACTGGAGCCAAATTCTTAGTGACTCATTTTCCTCCTTTGAGATCCAGTTAAGTATACTTGTAGATAGCAAATGAGCGCATTACTTTACACTTACTGCCAGCATGGGAAGTGAGATGTCAGTGGTTATTAAATGCATTGTTTCGGAAGTTATACACAGCAAGGAGTACTGCTAGGGAGAAAACGCATCTCCGAACAGACTAAAGGGGCATTTTCAGCATAAGCTGAGCCACTTGGTGTTTCAGACATACATAAAAGACTTTGCTGCAGTAATTATCTCTGTAACATTTACAATACAGAATGGAAGCTGGATTTTTAAAGTAACACTCTTTGTGATCTTCTATTTAATTTTGCATAGAAGAGATTCATGAATCTTTTATTTTCAATAAAGGCAAAAATATTTGTTTTTAATAATAAAAATTGCAATGGACTTTAACTTGGTAGCAATGTTACATATCCACCAGGTATTGTTTTTTTTACCTAATATAACTTCTTTAACTACAGTATCTTGTTTGGAGAGGCACCATGACAGTATGCACTTATGCTTTTACTATAGATGTGCATGTATTCTGGAGCCAGAAAATCATAACTCCCAACATTTAGACATACAAAATCTGTACACAATCCTATCTGCTCCTGCCAGCAAGTCTTCCCCACCTTGGGGTATATTTACTGAGGTTCCGATTTTGGTAGAGTTTTTTTTTTTCTTCCCAGTGTCATCTCGGGAATTTACCAAACACAAATCTCGGCAGAGATGATGGCATTCGTATTTTTTTGGACGGCAGAGTTCACATATACAAATGAATACACCATCGGTCAAACACGGCTGTTTAGGTATACAACACGGTAATTTACCAAACCTTCGTATTTGTAATCTCCACCGTGAAAGGGCATTTGCGACGGGGTAAAAATGTGAATCGTTAAAAAAAAACGCGCAAAAAAAATAGACCTGCTTTTGTAAAGCGTGTTTACATGTGTTTCAACTTCATCATTAATCACACCTGCATTTTTGAGCCTTTAAAAGGGGCCTAAGCACATTATTCACAACCATCACTCTGAAATGGCTGCTGTGCTGTGTTGCAGTGTTGTATTGTGTGCTGTGGGATTCCTGAGACTGCTCCATCAGTCTGGAAGAAACCAGGGCCATAAAACTGAACATGGACAGCAGGTTTATCAGGTTCGGCGGAGGCTGCGCAGGTCTCGTTTTTTAGGGGGCATTTAAACTTAAACGCATTGGCCGATTACCAGGTCATACAGATGTTCCGGCTCCATAGAAACAACATTTTCCATCTGTATGACCTTGTCAAACTGGACCTAGACCCTGAGACAGCACGCTTTAGCTCTGTCCCAGGCCTGCTAAAACTCCTGGCTGTGTTGCACTTTCTGGCTACTGCCAGCTTTCAGGCTATGTGTGGCGATGTCATTGGAATCTCACAGCCCACCTTTTCCAAATACTTAAATCAGGTGATGTATGATCTATGTCAAAGTATTTTATGTGTAATGTTACATTATAAAACCTTGTTGTTATTAGAGCTCATGTCACTCACCTTGTTTTTTCAAATGTACACACAGGTGTTGGATGCATTGCAACCCCACATAGATGCCTCTGTCTGCTTCCCTACCCAGGAGGGGATCTGGTCTCTAGGTCGACAGTAACTAGGTTGACACTATCTAGGTCAACCACTATTGGTCAACAGTAACTAGGTCGACAGGCCAAATGGTCGACATGAGTTTTTCACAATTTTTTTCTTTTTTTTGAACTTTTTGAACGATCCACGTGGATCGATAATCTGTGCTGAGCGAAGCAGTAGTAGAGCAAGGCACCTTGCCCGAAGCATGGCGAGTGAAGCGAGCCATGCAAGGGGACACGGTGCACTAATTGGGGTTCCCGGTTACTCTACGAAGAAAACGACACTCAAAAAATTTAAAAAACTCATGTCGACCTTTTGACCTGTCGACCTAGACCATGTTGACCTAGAGACCCTGTCGACCTAGTTACTGTTGACCAATAGTGGTCGACCTAGACACTGTCGACCTAGTTACTATCTACCTTCCATACCACACCCACCCAGGAGTCTCAGTGGCATGCAGTCAGGTTAGCATTCTATGGGCTTGCTGGCATGCCCAATGTGCTCGGTGCCATAGATTGCACATACGATGAGCTGAGACCACCTAGGGGCAGGCAGTATATTTATACTAATAGACATCTTGACCATTCCACTAATGTCCAGGTGGTTTGTGATGCAAGCCTTAAAATAATGAGTGTTGTTGCGGGTTACCCTGGCGGCTGCCATGACTCCTTCATCCTCAGTCAGTCATCCCTCTTTGATAAATTTGAGGCCGGACAAATGCCCGATGGATGGCTGCTGAGTATAAACTAGATATATGTGGGGGGTTTTTTAAATATAAACTGTACATTATGCCAGCAATGTGTGACCGAATACCTACTTTACAGTCTAGCCTATATATGTTTTTCAGGTGATGGGGAATATTGCTGTTTCTCTTGGCTTCTGACTCCATTGTCCTGTCCTGATTCCCCTGCTGGACACAATTACAATCATACACATAAGTCCACACGGAGTGTGATAGAAAGATGTTTTGGGGTACTGAAATCTAGGTTTCGGTGTCTTGATAAGTCTGCTGGCCTTTTGTTATATAGTCCCTTAAAGGTGACTAGGATTGTGTTCTGCTGCTGTTTTCTTCATAACATGTGTTTGCAACAACATCTGCCACATGTTGAGGATGAGGATGATGATGAAGAAAACAGTCAGCAAGTAGGGGAGGTAGAAACATCTGGCGACTAAGAATGCCAAATTGCTTTCTCACAAATATTTAAAATGCCTGCTCTAATATATTGTAAACGCCTGCACCTCTTATTACCATATCCCATGAATGTGCGCTATACATCGCAAAACACTGCATCCCATAAGAGAAAAACAATACACCCACACATTATCTGAGTTCCAAAGCTCATTGATGTATATATTTGTTATTAAAAAGGATATGGATTCAATATATATTACAAAGTACAGTATACCTATAGTTACATGGTTACACTCACACAGTAAGCAATTAAAACATACAATTACATACAGTTACATATAGTTACAGTTACATGCCAGCGATACAATTACCATATCTTTCTCATATAAATTTGTCCCTCCATATGACTCTCTCTCTCTCTGTAAAATCATGCAAGAACTCCATCATCGTCTGGGACTGATCAGCAACTCTGAGACCAAAACAGGAACTGCCCTCCTGTGTGATCAGCAAGTGTTATCTAGTTTTTGGGGGAGGGGACTCTCTCTCATTCATGATTAGTCACTAGTTTCTTTGTATATGCTGAACAGGTTCAGCCTTGGGGACGTCCAAAGTGGCTGGCCTGAGCTTCCTGTTTGGAATATCTATTGTTCTAATAAGAGTGATTTTTAGCTTTCATACATGTAATCATAATTATCCGCTGCAATGTCCCAGAACTTCACAACAAGCATCAAATGAATCTACACATCAATCTGGTTGCTTCAATAGTAAACATGACCGGTCTATCTTGTTTCGTTCAAATAATACACATACATGACACCACTTCATTACATATAATTTTAAATCACCATGATGTCCGGCGCTTGATATCACTATAATCATGTACTGTATGAAATAGGTGTCGAATCCATCTCTGTGGCATGTCCGTGTAAATGCGTGTGTACCATATATTGCTGTGCTCGCTGCGCGTATTTGCAAGTATAGCGACTTATATGTGTATAGTTTGTATGTTCTCTTTATGTAATATTTTTGACTTCGACAGTCCACCCTTTGGCAGTAAACAATAACTGCCATCAATTATTAACATAAGAAAAAATATTTCATACCATAATCGGTGACCTAGACACAAGTATGTATGCATTTCGCAAATCAGACACTTGACTATATTTGGGGAAGACAGGGAGGAGGACGAGACATCCTCTATATGCACTCGGCGGTCACGGGACCACTGGTTGGGTGTGGGACAACATTCAACCTATAGAGTATGCTGGGACAGTGCTTTGGCCTATAATGTCTGATTTGCGATGAACATTTCACACATACATGTACATACGTCTTTGTACACTGATGTTTGGATTCGATTGAGGTTCTGCTGGGTAGATGAAGAAGACACAAACAAATCGTGAAAGTGACATATAAAATTTTCATGATCTACATATTCCTATCATTTTCTGAACAAGGGTTATAAGTAGTGTCCTTCCTAAATAACATAAACCTTCGGAGTTCGGGGAGAGACACTCATAAACATTTCTTCCACACATATTAATTAGAGATGAGCGCCTGAAATTTTTCGGGTTTTGTGTTTTGGTTTTGGGTTCGGTTCCGCGGCCGTGTTTTGGGTTCGAACGCGTTTTGGCAAAACCTCACCGAATTATTTTTGTCGGATTCGGGTGTGTTTTGGATTCGGGTGTTTTTTTCCAAAAACACTAAAAAACAGCTTAAATCATAGAATTTGGGGGTCATTTTGATCCCAAAGTATTATTAACCTCAAAAACCATAATTTACACTCATTTTCAGTCTATTCTGAATACCTCACACCTCACAATATTATTTTTAGTCCTAAAATTTGCACCGAGGTCGCTGTGTGAGTAAGATAAGCGACCCTAGTGGCCGACACAAACACCGGGCCCATCTAGGAGTGGCACTGCAGTGTCACGCAGGATGTCCCTTCCAAAAAACCCTCCCCAAACAGCACATGACGCAAAGAAAAAAAGAGGCGCAATGAGGTAGCTGTGTGAGTAAGATTAGCGACCCTAGTGGCCGACACAAACACCGGGCCCATCTAGGAGTGGCACTGCAGTGTCACGCAGGATGGCCCTTCCAAAAAACCCTCCCCAAACAGCACATGACGCAAAGAAAAAAAGAGGCGCAATGAGGTAGCTGACTGTGTGAGTAAGATTAGCGACCCTAGTGGCCGACACAAACACCGGGCACATCTAGGAGTGGCACTGCAGTGTCACGCAGGATGTCCCTTCCAAAAAACCCTCCCCAAACAGCACATGACGCAAAGAAAAAAAGAGGCGCAATGAGGTAGCTGTGTGAGTAAGATTAGCGACCCTAGTGGCCGACACAAACACCGGGCCCATCTAGGAGTGGCACTGCAGTGTCACGCAGGATGTCCCTTCCAAAAAACCCTCCCCAATCAGCACATGATGCAAAGAAAAAGAAAAGAAAAAAGAGGTGCAAGATGGAATTATCCTTGGGCCCTCCCACCCACCCTTATGTTGTATAAACAAAACAGGACATGCACACTTTAGCCAACCCATCATTTCAGTGACAGGGTCTGCCACACGACTGTGACTGATATGACGGGTTGGTTTGGACCCCCCCCAAAAAAGAAGCAATTAATCTCTCCTTGCACAAACTGGCTCTACAGAGGCAAGATGTCCACCTCATCTTCAACCTCCGATATATCACCGTGTACATCCCCCTCCTCACAGATTATCAATTCGTCCCCACTGGAATCCACCATCTCAGCTCCCTGTGTACTTTGTGGAGGCAATTGCTGCTGGTCAATGTCTCCGCGGAGGAATTGATTATAATTCATTTTAATGAACATCATCTTCTCCACATTTTCTGGATGTAACCTCGTACGCCGATTGCTGACAAGGTGAGCGGCGGCACTAAACACTCTTTCGGAGTACACACTTGTGGGAGGGCAACTTAGGTAGAATAAAGCCAGTTTGTGCAAGGGCCTCCAAATTGCCTCTTTTTCCTGCCAGTATAAGTACGGACTGTGTGACGTGCCTACTTGGATGCGGTCACTCATATAATCCTCCACCATTCTATCAATGTTGAGAGAATCATATGCAGTGACAGTAGACGACATGTCCGTAATCGTTGTCAGGTCCTTCAGTCCGGACCAGATGTCAGCATCAGCAGTCGCTCCAGACTGCCCTGCATCACCGCCAGCGGGTGGGCTCGGAATTCTGAGCCTTTTCCTCGCACCCCCAGTTGCGGGAGAATGTGAAGGAGGAGATGTTGACAGGTCGCGTTCCGCTTGACTTGACAATTTTGTCACCAGCAGGTCTTTCAACCCCAGCAGACCTGTGTCTGCCGGAAAGAGAGATCCAAGGTAGGCTTTAAATCTAGGATCGAGCACGGTGGCCAAAATGTAGTGCTCTGATTTCAACAGATTGACCACCCGTGAATCCTTGTTAAGCGAATTAAGGGCTGCATCCACAAGTCCCACATGCCTAGCGGAATCGCTCCGTGTTAGCTCCTTCTTCAATGCCTCCAGCTTCTTCTGCAAAAGCCTGATGAGGGGAATGACCTGACTCAGGCTGGCAGTGTCTGAACTGACTTCACGTGTGGCAAGTTCAAAGGGCATCAGAACCTTGCACAACGTTGAAATCATTCTCCACTGCACTTGAGACAGGTGCATTCCATCTCCTATATCGTGCTCAATTGTATAGGCTTGAATGGCCTTTTGCTGCTCCTCCAACCTCTGAAGCATATAGAGGGTTGAATTCCACCTCGTTACCACTTCTTGCTTCAGATGATGGCAGGGCAGGTTCAGTAGTTTTTGGTGGTGCTCCAGTCTTCTGTACGTGGTGCCTGTACGCCGAAAGTGTCCCGCAATTCTTCTGGCCACCGACAGCATCTCTTGCACACCCCTGTCGTTTTTTAAAAAATTCTGCACCACCAAATTCAAGGTATGTGCAAAACATGGGACGTGCTGGAATTTGCCCATATTTAATGCACACACAATATTGCTGGCGTTGTCCGATGCCACAAATCCACAGGAGAGTCCAATTGGGGTAAGCCATTCCGCGATGATCTTCCTCAGTTGCCGTAAGAGGTTTTCAGCTGTGTGCGTATTCTGGAAAGCGGTGATACAAAGCGTAGCCTGCCTAGGAAAGAGTTGGCGTTTGCGAGATGCTGCTACTGGTGCCGCCGCTGCTGTTCTTGCGGCGGGAGTCCATACATCTACCCAGTGGGCTGTCACAGTCATATAGTCCTGACCCTGCCCTGCTCCACTTGTCCACATGTCCGTGGTTAAGTGGACATTGGGTACAACTGCATTTTTTAGGACACTGGTGAGTCTTTTTCTGACGTCCGTGTACATTCTCGGTATCGCCTGCCTAGAGAAGTGGAACCTAGATGGTATTTGGTAACGGGGGCACACTGCCTCAATAAATTGTCTAGTTCCCTGTGAACTAACGGCGGATACCGGACGCACGTCTAACACCAACATAGTTGTCAAGGACTCAGTTATCCGCTTTGCAGTAGGATGACTGCTGTGATATTTCATCTTCCTCGCAAAGGACTGTTGAACAGTCAATTGCTTACTGGAAGTAGTACAAGTGGGCTTACGACTTCCCCTCTGGGATGACCATCGACTCCCAGCGGCAACAACAGCAGCGCCAGCAGCAGTAGGCATTACACGCAAGGATGCATCGGAGGAATCCCAGGCAGGAGAGGACTCGTCAGACTTGCCAGTGACATGGCCTGCAGGACTATTGGCATTCCTGGGGAAGGAGGAAATTGACACTGAGGGAGTTGGTGGGGTGGTTTGCGTGAGCTTGGTTACAAGAGGAAGGGATTTACTGGTCAGTGGACTGCTTCCGCTGTCACCCAAAGTTTTTGAACTTGTCACTGACTTATTATGAATGCGCTGCAGGTGACGTATAAGGGAGGATGTTCCGAGGTGGTTAACGTCCTTACCCCTACTTATTACAGCTTGACAAAGGGAACACACGGCTTGACACCTGTTGTCCGCATTTCTGGTGAAATACCTCCACACCGAAGAGCTGATTTTTTTGGTATTTTCACCTGGCATGTCAACGGCCATATTCCTCCCACGGACAACAGGTGTCTCCCCGGGTGCCTGACTTAAACAAACCACCTCACCATCAGAATCCTTCTGGTCAATTTCCTCCCCAGCGCCAGCAACACCCATATCCTCCTCATCCTGGTGTACTTCAACACTGACATCTTCAATCTGACTATCAGGAACTGGACTGCGGGTGCTCCTTCCAGCACTTGCAGGGGGCATGCAAATAGTGGAAGGCGCATGCTCTTCACGTCCAGTGTTGGGAAGGTCAGGCATCGCAAACGACACAATTGGACTCTCCTTGTGGATTTGGGATTTCAAAGAACGCACAGTTCTTTGCGGTGCTTTTGCCAGCTTGAGTCTTTTCAGTTTTCTAGCGAGAGGCTGAGTGCTTCCATCCTCATGTGAAGCTGAACCACTAGCCATGAACATAGGCCAGGGCCTCAGCCGTTCCTTGCCACTCCGTGTGGTAAATGGCATATTGGCAAGTTTACGCTTCTCCTCCGACAATTTTATTTTAGGTTTTGGAGTCCTTTTTTTTCTGATATTTGGTGTTTTGGATTTGACATGCTCTGTACTATGACATTGGGCATCGGCCTTGGCAGACGACGTTGCTGGCATTTCATCGTCTCGGCCATGACTAGTGGCAGCAGCTTCAGCACGAGGTGGAAGTGGATCTTGATCTTTCCCTAATTTTGGAACCTCAACTTTTTTGTTCTCCATATTTTATAGGCAGAACTAAAAGGCACCTCAGGTAAACAATGGAGATGGATGGATTGGATACTAGTATACAATTATGGACGGACTGCCACGGTTAGGTGGTATAAAAAAACCACGGTTAGGTGGTATATATTGTAATACAATTATGGATGGACGGACTGCCTGCCGAGTGCCGACACAGAGGTAGCCACAGCCGTGAACTACCGCACTGTACACTGGTTGATAAAGAGATAGTAGTATACTCGTAACAACTAGTATGACACTATGACGGTATAAAGAATGAAAAAAAAACCACGGTTAGGTGGTATATATTATAATAATACAATTATGGATGGACGGACTGCCTGCCGAGTTCCGACACAGAGGTAGCCACAGCCGTGAACTACCGCACTGTACACTGGTTGATAAAGAGATAGTAGTATACTCGTAACAACTAGTATGACTGACTATGACGGTATAAAGAATGAAAAAAAAACCACGGTTAGGTGGTATATATTGTAATACAATTATGGATGGACGGACTGCCTGCCGAGTTCCGACACAGAGGTAGCCACAGCCGTGAACTACCGCACTGTACACTGGTTGATAAAGAGATAGTAGTATACTCGTAACAACTAGTATGACTGACTATGACGGTATAAAGAATGAAAAAAAAACCACGGTTAGGTGGTATATATTGTAATACAATTATGGATGGACGGACTGCCTGCCGAGTTCCGACACAGAGGTAGCCACAGCCGTGAACTACCGCACTGTACACTGGTTGATAAAGAGATAGTAGTATACTCGTAACAACTAGTATGACTGACTATGACGGTATAAAGAATGAAAAAAAAACCACGGTTAGGTGGTATATATTATAATACAATTATGGATGGACGGACTGCCTGCCGACTGCCGACACAGAGGTAGCCACAGCCGTGAACTACCGCACTGTACACTGGTTGATAAAGAGATAGTAGTATACTCGTAACAACTAGTATGACACTATGACGGTATAAAGAATGAAAAAAAAACCACGGTTAGGTGGTATATATTATAATACAATTATGGATGGACGGACTGCCTGCCGACTGCCGACACAGAGGTAGCCACAGCCGTGAACTACCGCACTGTACACTGGTTGATAAAGAGATAGTAGTATACTCGTAACAACTAGTATGACACTATGACGGTATAAAGAATGAAAAAAAAACCACGGTTAGGTGGTATATATTATAATACAATTATGGATGGACGGACTGCCTGCCGAGTGCCGACACAGAGGTAGCCACAGCCGTGAACTACCGCACTGTACACTGGTTGATAAAGAGATAGTAGTATACTCGTAACAACTAGTATGACTGACTATGACGGTATAAAGAATGAAAAAAAAACCACGGTTAGGTGGTATATATTATAATACAATTATGGATGGACGGACTGCCTGCCGACTGCCGACACAGAGGTAGCCACAGCCGTGAACTACCGCACTGTACACTGGTTGATAAAGAGATAGTAGTATACTCGTAACAACTAGTATGACACTATGACGGTATAAAGAATGAAAAAAAAAACCACGGTTAGGTGGTATATATTATAATACAATTATGGATGGACGGACTGCCTGCCGACTGCCGACACAGAGGTAGCCACAGCCGTGAACTACCGCACTGTACACTGGTTGATAAAGAGATAGTAGTATACTCGTAACAACTAGTATGACACTATGACGGTATAAAGAATGAAAAAAAAACCACGGTTAGGTGGTATATATTATAATAATACAATTATGGATGGACGGACTGCCTGCCGACTGCCGACACAGAGGTAGCCACAGCCGTGAACTACCGCACTGTACACTGGTTGATAAAGAGATAGTAGTATACTCGTAACAACTAGTATGACTATGACGACGGTATAAAGAAAGAAAAAAAAATACCACGGTTAGGTGGTATATAATTATACAATTATGGATGGACGGACTGCCTGCCGAGTGCCGACTGCCGACACAGAGGTAGCCACAGCCGTGAACTACCGCACTGTACTGTGTCTGCTGCTAATATAGACTGGTTGATAAAGAGATAGTATACAACAATATACTACTATACTGGTGGTCAGGCACTGGTCACCACTAGTCACACTGGCAGTGGCACTCCTGCAGCAAAAGTGTGCACTGTTTAATTTTAAATTAATATAATATTATGTACTCCTGGCTCCTGCTATAACAACCTGCAGTGCTCCCCAGTCTCCCCCACAATTATTATAAGCTTTTATACATTGATGTGCAGCACACTGGGCTGAGCTGAGTGCACACAGACTGAGTCACACTGTGTGACTGCTGTGTATCGTTTTTTTCAGGCAGAGAACGGATATAGCAGAGAACGGATATATTAAATAAAAGTTAACTTAACAACAACTGCACTGGTCACTGTGGTAAACTCTGTCTGCACAATCTCTCTCTCTCTCTCTCTCTCTCTTCTAATCTATTCTAATGGAGAGGACGCCAGCCACGTCCTCTCCCTATCAATCTCAATGCACGTGTGAAAATGGCGGCGACGCGTGGCTCCTTATATAGAATCCGAGTCTCGCGAGAATCCGACAGCGTCATGATGACGTTCGGGCGCGCTCGGGTTAACCGAGCAAGGCGGGAAGATCCGAGTCGCTCGGACCCGTGAAAAAAAAAGTGAAGTTCGTGCGGGTTCGGATTCAAAGAAACCGAACCCGCTCATCTCTAATATTAATGAGCTCTTTATCTGCAATGTGTGAACAGACATTGTCTGATTTTTCCTTATTACCTCTGAACTCCATAACTACTAGACCTTTGATTTTTCTCTGATTTTAACAAACTGATCGGCTAATCCTGGGATCCTATAAGGAAATCACTCCTTCCTCCAGAACTAGTTCCAGTCCCACACTCGACTCCTCATAAAAAAACCTTGCAAAAATAGAATATCCTGAAAGAAAATGTTTGTCAGCGGGAAAGAGAGAAAAGAGAAATAGAACAAAACAACTCTTGTTCATAACAAATCAATTACAATGACTGGTCTTTCTGCAGTCCTTTAGTACACTCAGGTAGTGTTCAACAGTGCCGCCTCTCAGTCTTCACGAAACAGAGTCTCTGGTGATACTTTTGCGATCTCTTTGCCTTGCTCTTTGAACACACAGTTCACTTGGAACACACAGTTCACTTTGCTCTCCACCTTGCTCTTTGAACACACAGTTCACTTGGAACACAGTTACCAAACTACACAAACTCGATGAATGTTAGCAATAAACTACTTTGTCACGAGTTCTCTTCGGGTCAGCGACCTTCTTGCAGTGGGACGAGTGGACCCAAGTCTCTCTTTCGGCGACTTTAAGTGTTGTCAACAAAACGTGGTATGGTCCTTCCCACCTGTCTATTAGGCAACCTGAGCGTAAGAACAATTACACAGTCTCTTGGTTCACAATCAAGACAGTTAGTATTTTGCATACCAGCAATCAACATTTTCAAGTTCTTTTGTCAAGTTCTCAAATGTTGGCTCATCTCAATAAAGTACTGTACTGTCACCTCATTGGTGTATTTCTGATCATTGTGCGGATCAATCATGACATGAGGTTGTCTTCCAAAAACAACCAAAAAAAAAAACACAAATACCAAAACCAAAACCAAATTTCGAAGAGGGTGATTCGTTAAGTCAAGATCTGGGAGTGGTTCCGAAGCTACATAATACTAGTGGCAGTATCTATGATCACAATAGTACAATTTCAAGCTTTGCTCCTACTTCTAGGGGTACCATTATCTACACACAAATTTCTGCGCAATTTTTCTTTTTGCGGTAAACACAGCAGCATCCATGGCGGCAGGAAATGCCTCTACCCAGTTTGAGAAAACATAAGTGCACACCAATACATAACAATAATTCCTAAAGGGTGTTAACTGTATGAAGTTGATTTGTATTTCCTGAAAAGATCCATCTGCAGGAGGGATATGGGATGGCTCTGTTGGTATTGCTTTACCAATATTCTTCCTCAAGCAAGGGAGACAGGTCATTGCTCTCTTACCTGCATGAGAATAGAATCCTGGCGCACACCAGTAGGCTTTCATCAGCCTGCACCTACCCTCTTTGCCTAGATGAGTCACACCGTGTGCCACCTCAGCTAGACTTGGAAGGTATGCTCTGGAGGCTACTGGCTAACCGTGTCCACCTGCCCACAGTCCTGAGGACTCCTGGCCATACCCCTTTGTCCTCCAGACTGCCTCTTCCTGCAGGGAACACAATTTTTTTTTTGTATCTTAATTTAACTATCATGTGTTTGCAATGTAGAGTACCATGAGCATAACTCAAAAAAAAAAGAAACATCTCTAGAGAAAGAAGAAGAAAATGAAAAAGAAAATGTCAGGTTTGCCATTCACCAACATGCATATCAGTGTCTATACAAAATTTCCCTTCACCAGTATTCCCATTCTCCACCCTTTGTGCATGACAAGGCACACTGCAGTAATACTGGTGTCATCGTGCTGTTGAGATATACTGGGTTTGGGCATAAATCTGAAGGACCTAGGCATGTGGAGTTTGAACTGTACTTGGGTCAATGTATTGTACCACCCTGTGTGAACGCAAAAGATGAAGAGGAAAACTGTAGAGAAACAGAATAGAGGTTGGTGACAGATGAGTTTGTAGAGGTGGAGAAGATTTTATAAAAATTAGACAACTGGATT
Organism: Pseudophryne corroboree; assembly: GCF_028390025.1. Lineage (NCBI taxonomy): Eukaryota > Metazoa > Chordata > Amphibia > Anura > Myobatrachidae > Pseudophryne > Pseudophryne corroboree. The sequence continues at coordinate 88,307,378 of NC_086454.1, read as the reverse complement.
GGGCACTACGGGGAAGTGATTCTCTACTTGGTCTATACCCCTAAAAAAAAAATCTGTGTGTCTTATCTCTACTGGGACTATCCCAGCCATCAATCCAGTGTCCTGTCCATCCTAAGTTCATAGGGAATCCGGTATCTGTGAGATAATTTCCTCTACCTGTGATGGACATGCATCTAGAACAGTAGAATGCGACATTAGTCTTTGAGGGGTGTCTAGTATATTTTGTACTTCTTGAGCATGGTTCTCAGGTATATCCAAGAAGACACCTTCAGGAGTACGATATATGACACACCACATTTTACACACTAAGTCTCTGCCGAGTAGATTAGTCGGAGCCGATGCAGCCAGCAGAAAAGACTGTTTGGTTTGCAAGGGCCCTATCGTAATCTCTGCAGGTCTACTCAAAGGGTATTGTTGCATCGTTCCTGTTACTCCCATTGCCCTAATCTGTGTTTTCCATATGGCTCGTGATTCCTTACTATATGTCCCTTGGTCCCATCTATGTGTTTAATAATGTGGCTTGTGTTTTCTGTGTAGGTGATCTATATTGACTATGTGTCCTACTACTCCTACAATCTCTGGCAAAATGCCCTTCCTTCCTACAAGTGTAACATATTATTGACCATTAGGGATCTGGGGTTTGGACTGATGGGTCTTTCCTGTATGTGCCAGTATACTTACCGTCCTCAACCTCTCCACCTGTTGTTCTCTGCGCCTAGCACTATTCTGTTGATGTTCAATAGCACACTATCTAAGATTAGCTACTGTGACCCCTTTCCAATTTTGCAAGGAAGTCTGCACCCTGACACTTAATGCCTTATTGAGCCCGTCCATTTGCACAGAGACAGCCACCTCCCATTTGCCGAATTAGTGTTTACCAGTGGTCTTATCCAGATGGAGAGTTTTCTATTACTGCAAGAGACAAAAAAAAAAAAAAAGTTTAACAAGCTTCTAGGTCATGCGAAGTATTTCATTCAATCCTTCTCATCCTGTACTAAGGGTCTGTACATGGTCCAACAAACATTTCCAAGCTCATCTTTACTAGGGGCATTACTAGGAACGAATACTTCTTATATGGTAACTGAAAGAAATACCCTGGGGTTACCTTATCTCTGTCCGCTTTCCTACTGGCAAATACTAATGTGCGGACAGGTTTTTTCCCATTTCTGACGTTACTTTCTTGATTTTTTTTGTTTTATTTTTGGGTTTTACTATATATGTACACGAATGATACCATACTTACCTGTTCCACTGGTCTCAGCCACTTCCCCCACAGGCTACTGCTCTTCTTTTACCAGTTGGATACTCCTCTGGGTGCATGAGAAATGGCTGAAAACAATCAGGTCACCTTCTCCTCCTAAATAAAACTTCAACATTTATTAGTACATATATAGGTTAAAGTCATATTTTTCATATTTTTATTATTTTCTATAGTTTGTATGCTGGCCGTAACTGCTTCCACATCTACATAAGGCGGTGTACTTGCATTCTCTTTTTTCTTCCTACTTGTTTATTGTTGCTACAAGTTCAAACAGTTCTTATATTTCCATTCTTGTCTTATATGACTTTGGTTAGACATACCACCTGCAATACCTTAGGATCAAACTCACCAATCCCTCTTGCTGCCACAGGTTTAAACAATTTGTATGTCTGACCCTTTGTTTTTGGGATTTTAAGAAGACATATTTTACTGCTTAAGTTCTGCAATACCTCTGGTTCAAAGCTGCTGACCCTAGGGAATGGTACCCTATCTTTGTCAGTCATACGTACCCATTCAGACAAAAAGTCTTCCGTGTGTGATCCATATTTACCACACATAACAAACCTCGCTGACCCCTTGGGCCGCGGCTCTTCAACCTGAAATCTGGCTACAAAACGTCCACCGCTTGTGCAATTGGATCCCATCGCGGACTTTTTCCTTTTCACGCAATCCCCAATGCACAATACGAATAGACGGTGAAAGTTCTTAGAGCGCTTTCACCCACTCCTTCTCCGCTGAGTACCACGACTCACTCCAATAGTGACCACCGCGAACCCAGTGAGGCCCCTATCTGGTTTCTATACACTGGAAGTGTTTAGGAGTGACTTACCTATTCCAGTGAATATACACCGCTGGAGATTTTCCTGAGAGAGACCAGCGAAAACTCCCTATACACTTATACACAAATCACGCTTGCGCATGCTCTACACAGCACCACTGATACCGCGGTTCTACGCAAAAGTTCGTAAAAGGGGTATCAAGTTGCGCTGTATATATCGCACCCACAAACGCGTGGTCCAATCGCACAGCGTATAGGTACTTGTTACCTATCTGCCATACGACCACGGGTCAATGTACAAACTGCGACCCTCAGCCCGGAGCGTAATACAAAAACCTTTTTACTTCAATACTTTGCAATACTTATGCACTATCACGCTCCTTTGCAAATCACCTCACGATTTGCGTATTAAACCTTATACTAACGTGAGTCAACCACTTCACGCCACCAAGCCTCCTCTTACTTGATGTACCTCACGACGGGATCCCTAATTCCCTGGGTTCAAATATCCACTCACTCGTACGTTCGCTCACTCAAATACACTTTGTTTTTCTGTACAGAAAATTTGGATTCATTCAGGTTGGCAGCTTTACCCCTAGAGGCAATAAAAAAATTTTTTTTAGACTCATCTGCTTTAGAAACTGGGCAGTTTTGTGCTATTGTAGCATGGCTACTGTCTCACCTTTAAACTAAATAAACTATCGTGTGGTTTTATTATGCGCACACAACCCTACGCAAGTTTGCGTAATTATGCAACCGTGGGTACCTCTATGCCACGTGTGCGGCCTTGCGCCACGTGCATGTTTTTGTACGCTGTCCTCACGTTCCGTACCACGTGTACCAATGTGCGTACGCAATAAAACAAATCACACAACTTCTATAAATGTGAGCAATACTAACTATAATCGCTCACTTAACACAACACACAGTTTCTTTCTGTATAAAACTTTACAACCAGGCCAGACTGCGTTTGTGCTTTACACTTACTTCCTTAAACATTTCTTTTAGTTTTAACTTTATAGCAACAAATGTATCCGGTTTCACACAGATCTATAATGACTCTAGCAATAATCAATAATTTAAATGATATGATTCAGATTGGATAGCTATCATGCAGAACATACACTGATATAAACACACACATAATTATAATAATATTATATTTAATATATATATATATATATATATATATATATACCACTTGACTCTCATAGAACCCCCACACAGTACACACCTACTGAATGAATGCATTTCCTTCAAAGTCTCTAATTTGCATATCAACAGAGGTTCATATGCCTGTTCAAGAGGGTAGTGGGACAGGTTAATTAACATTTCAATGGCTATCCTAAACTAGCAAGCAGAGTTAACTAAATCCTAGAGGTAAAAGAAAAAAAAACTATGTTTATATCTGTGTGTAATTCTTACATCAAGTATTCATCTCTTAACTCTCACTAGGCCCAGCTGAAACTATTTGTAATTGACTATGGCATGGGTTAAATAAATGCATTGGTAACTCATAAATGGTGTTTGATGTGACCAAGGACAGCTGATTATTCTAAGCAGTGAAAATCAGCCATTTAGAAAATGACCTTCCCAAAATGGCCGCTGCTCCTCCCCCTTCCACATCCATGATGGTTACACAGAATGGTGGACAGGCCATGTGGTTAGTCCAAAATGGAGGACTGACCATGCGGCTTCCTTTGTCACAAAGAAATCACACATCATACAAGCACCAGAAGTTATTTTAGGCCTGAGTTAAAAATAAAAACTATATCAAGGCTATGCAGCAACTTTAAAATATACTTTTTACCCTACTTAACAGATAAACATCCAATCTGAATCAAACACAATATGACTTATTTGAACCTTGTTTTGCAACAATGAAAATACATTTTAGCATCTTAAATATTATGAGAAATGCATTGTCCCTTGAATTTCATATCAGCGTCTTACTAATAACACCAATACACACGGATCTGATTTTCTCAGCTTTTGGATGCGTCCATCACAAGCTGATCGACCACAGCGTCGCGTTTATAATGTACAGTGCATCATTAAGAATGTGATATCGTGGACCAGCCCCCATCTAAGAATGCCAAATTGCTTTCTCACAAATATTTAAAATGCACGCTCTAATATATATTGTAAATGCCTGCACCTCTTATTACCATATCCCATGAATGTGCACTATACATCGCAAAACACTGCATCCCATAAGAGAAAAACAATACACCCACACATTATCTGAGTTCCAAAGCTCATTGATGTATATATTTGTTATTAAAAAGGATATGGATTCAATATATATTACAAAGTACAGTATACCTATAGTTACATGGTTACACTCACACAGTAAGCAGTTAAAACATACAATTACATACAGTTACATATAGTTACAGTTACATGCCAGCGATACAATTACCATATCTTTCTCATATAAATTTGTCCCTCCATATGACTCTCTCTCTCTCTTTGTAAAATCATGCAAGAACTCCATCATCATCTGGGACCGATCAGCAACTCTGAGACCAAAACAGGAGCTGCCCTCCTGTGTGATCAGGAAGTGTTATCTAGTTTTGGGGGGAGGGGACTCTCTCTCATTCATGATGAGTCACTAGTTTCTTTGTATATGCTGAACAGGTTCAGCCTTGGGGACGTCCAAAGGGGCTGGCCTGAGCTTCCTGTTTGGAATATCTATTGTTCTAATAAGAGTGATTTTTAGCTTTCATACATGTAATCATAATTATCCGCTGCAATGTCCCAGAACTTCACAACAAGCATCAAATGAATCTACACATCAATCTGGTTGCTTCAATAGTAAACATGACCGGTCTATCTTGTTTCGTTCAAATAATACACATACATGACACCACTTCATTACATATAATTTTAAATCACCATGATGTCCGGCGCTTGATATCACTATAATCATGTACTGTATGAAACAGGTGTCGAATCCATCTCTGTGGCATGTCCGTGTAAATGCGTGTGTTACCATATATTGCTGTGCTCGCTGCACGTATTTGCAAGTATAGCGACTTATATGTGTGTAGTTTTTATGTAATATTTTTGACTTCGACACATGTGTTTGCAACAACATCTGCCACATGTTGAGGATGAGGATGATGATGAAGAAAACAGTCAGCAAGTAGGGGAGTTAGAAACATCTGGCGACACTTTGAGTACAGATGTAGGGAGGCAGGTAAGGCAAGAACTGATCCTATACCATTTTAGCGGTAAGTATATGTGTTTGTGGTGTTATTGTAGTATTTTGTTTTGTTCCGCCTCCCAAATGCCTTTTCTATATATATATGTCTCTCTCTCTTTCTCTCTCACTCTCTCTCTCTATATATATATATAGATATATATTTTGAGTTCATGTACTATATATGTGTATCTCAATATCTATTGTGTTACAGTACATATCAAAGATGTTGTTTTTTTCCTTGTTTGTTTTGATTATGTGTGTTGCTCATGTGTGGTTGAGTAAGCCAAACATGTTTTATATAGCATTTGACATTTATTGGCAATTTGGCCTTGTTTAAGGCCACATGATTGTGTGGCCAAACCACAGAGTACCAATACAAGGCATTAACTCACACATGTTTTTTTTGTGTACGAAGTATGTTTGTTGCCAAAACCATAAATTAAACAAATTACATCTTCACAATGTGGATACATGAGCATTGTAATTGTGACCAAACATGTTGTACTGAGGTCTCAACCAAAGTGCAAATGTTAATATAGGTCTAATGACTTAGTGTGACTAATGAATGATGTCATTATAATAACGTGCAAACATTCCAACCTAATGGTGTGTACACACAATGAGATTTTTTCATACGATGTTGACTATATAGTCAAAATCATAAGAAAAGTTAGTGCAGATCGTAAGGTGAAGGTCACCTTGTGATCCCGATTTGATGCCGATGCGCGGTCCCGCGCGGTCGGCATCGCAAGAATAGATAGTCAGAGATAGTCAAAGTTGACACTTAGCCAAAATTGCACAGTCAGTATCGCAAGCACATACTGAGTGTGCTTGCGATACTATGTGCCGACCTAGCCCCTGTCGCATAGTGAGACTCGGGCATAGCCAGAATCTCACCGTGTGAATGGGCCATAACAATGACATAGCCTTTTGGACCAAACCACACACAACATACTCAAGTAATACTAAATTGTTTTGTAGCTGCAAACAATATGGCAACCGACGTCGTATTCTAGCAAGTAATAAGGACTGCATAATATCTGATTACAGACCAATAAATTTAGAGTCTTGTTTGTAATTAGCCCTGCAAAGAAGGAGGATGATGACCATTGTCTAATTTTTTTTATTTTTAAATTATAATTAGGCCTGCATATTTGAGTGATACTGACCAAGACATAATAGCAATAGACTAATGTCAGAAATATGTCTGAACAACATTGGGGGTAATTCTGAGTTGATCGCAGCAGGAACTTTGTTAGCAGTTGGGCAAAACCATGTGCACTGCAGGGGGGGGGCAGATATAAAATGTGCAGAGAGAGTTAGATTTGGGTGGGGTGTGTTCAATCGGCAATTAAATTGCAGTGTAAAAATAAAGCAGCCAGTATTTACCCTGCACAGAAACAAAATAACCCACCCAAATCTAACTCTCTCTGCACATGTTATATCTGTCTCCCCTGCAGTGCACATGGTTTTGCCCAACTGCTAACAAAGGCCCTCATTCCGAGTTGTTCGCTCGCTAGCCGCTTTTCGCAGCAGTGCACACGCTAAGCCGCCGCCCTCTGAGAGTGTATCTTAGCTTAGCAGAATTGCGAACGAAAGATTCGCAAAATTGCGAATAGTCATTTCTTAGCAGTTTCTGAGTAGCTCGACACTCACTCTGCCACTGCGATCAGTTCAGTCAGTTTCGTTCCTGGTTTGACGTCACAAACACACCCAGCGTTCGCCCAGGCACTCCCCCGTTTCTCCAGCCACTCCCGCGTTTTTCACAGAAACGGCAGCGTTTTTTCACACCTCCCATAAAACGGCCAGTTTCCGCCCAGAAACACCCACTTCCTGTCAATCACACTACGATCACCAGAACGAAGAAAAAACCTCGTAATGCCGTGAGTAAAATACCAAACTTCTTAGCAAATTTACTTGGCGCAGCCGCAGTGCGAACATTGCGCATGCGCAGTTAGCGGAAAATCACACCAATGCGAAGAAAATTACCGAGCGAACAACTCGGAATGAGGGCCAAAGTTCCTGCTGCGATCAACTCAGAATTACCCCCATTGTCTAAATTGTAACATACCCAAAAATTAAACATGTATTCTCTATTTGAGGCATTACCAAATCAGGTTACTCGTGAGGGTAATTATTTATTTTTACATTTGTTTAATAACTGACTGAATGTTCCTGTAACACTGACAGTGATTCAGACTTACAACATTTAACATAAAGCGTGTTGTAAATTTTGTACAAAGCTCCATTTCAGTGTTGATCATACACTGCAACTGACAGTGTTTTCGGCACCAAAACATATTGCATCTGCAGAAGGGAAGTTTATTTTTTGTGGGGAATTTTGGAGGCTGCAGAGGCTTGCCCAGGCACGTCTGTGCGTGTTCGGCTGGATCTCCTTACTGGGGAGGTAATTGGGGTCATGCTTGGTGTTGTGTTTCCTGAGCTGGTGCTTGGTTGTTGAGGTTGTAGCAAACTGATGTTGTGGATCAGGTTAGTCAGAGTAAGCTGTGTAGTGTGAACGAAAGCCGTGTCGATGCAACATGGCTCCCATTCACAGTGTATGGAAGGGCAGTGCTGGGAGATCATGTGATCTCCCAGCGCCGCCCCTGCCGCGTCAGCAGCAACGTCACCAACCCAGCAATATGAGTGTAGAAGGGGTATTAATGTCCTTTAAGCAGACTGGGGCAGATGTATTAACCTGGAGAAGACATAAAAAAGTGATAAACCAGTGATAAATGCAAGGTGATAAACGCACCAGCCAATCAGCTCCCATATGTAAATTAACAGTTAGGAGCTGATTGGCTAGTGAGTTATCACCTTGCACTTAACACTGCTTTATCACTGGTTTATCACTTCCTTATGCCTTCTCCAGGTGAATACATCTGCCCCAATATATGCTGTACACATACTTAATCTATGAATCAATGGGGTATATGCAATTCACGGCGAATCGCGGCAATTTTTCGCCGTTTTTTAATTCGACTAAATTCGCCAGGTGAATTCACCATATTCAATGAAAAACGGATTCGCCAGAATCGCGGGCGAAAATCGGCCGATTTGGCGGATTTTGCCGCGATTTTAAAAAACGGGAAAAAACGTGAAAAACCCGAAAAAAAAAATGGCGTGGGGTCCCCCCTCCAAAGCATAACCAGCCTCGGGCTCTTCGAGCTGGTCCTGGTTCTAAAAATGCAGGGGAAAAATTGGGCAGGGATCCCCCGTATTTTTAAAACCAGCACCGGGCTCTGCGCCTGGTGCTGGTGCCAAAAATACGGGGGACAAAAAGAGTAGGGGTCCCCCGTATTTTTAACACCAGCATCGGGCTCCACTAGCTGGACAGATAATGCCACAGCCGGGGGTCACTTTTATGCCGTGCCCTGCGGCCGTGGCATTAACTACCCAACTAGTCACCCCTGGCCGGGGTACCCTGGGGGAGTGGGGACCCCTACAATCAAGGGGTCCCCCCCCCCCAGCCACCCAAGGGCCAGGGGTGAAGCCCGAGGCTGTCCCCCCCCATCCAATGGGCTGCGGATGGGGGGGCTGATAGCCTTTTGTGATAATAAAAAGATATTGTTTTTTCCATTAGTACTACAAGTCCCAGCAAGCCTCCCCCGCAAGCTGGTACTTGGAGAACCACAAGTACCAGCATGCGGGAGAAAAACGGGCCCGCTGGTACCTGTGGTACTACTGGAAAAAAAATACCCAAATAAAAACAGGACACACACACCGTGAAAGTAAAACTTTATTTCATACGCCGACACACACATACTTACCTATGTTGACACGCCGACTGCCACGGTCTCCGACGATCCGAGGTACCTGTGAAAAAATTATACTCACCTTCCAGCGTCCAGAGGTACATCCAGGTCCAGAGATAATCCACGTACTTGGCAAAACAAAAAAACGAACACCGATCCATACCGGACTAGAAAGGGGTCCAATGCTTTCACATCAGACCCCTTTCTCCCGAATGCCGGGACATCACGTGACTCCTGTCACTGAAGTCCCTTCAGCCAATCAGGAAGCGCTACTTCCGTGGCGCTCATCTGATTGGCTGTGCGCTGTCTGTGATGTGACAGCGCATCGCAAAGCCGCTCCATTACTTTCAATGGTGGGAACTTAGCGGCTAGCGGGGGGGTCACCCGCCGGTCAGCCGCTGACCGGCGGGTGACCTCACCGCTAGCCGCTAAGTTCCCACCATTGAATATAATGGACTGGGCTGTGCGATGCGCTGTCTGCTCAGACGCACAGAGCCAATCAGATGAGCGCAACGAAGTTGCGCTTCCTGATTGGCTATAGACAGGGCCGGATTAACAATGGGGCGGGTGGAGCTGCAGCTCCAGGCCCCCCATGAAAATAGGCCCAGACGGTGCTTAGCAAACTTTGGCGACAATCATTTTTTTTATTTATTTTTTGGTTACCACCAGTGGCAGCCGGAACACCCGCCCACTCACTCCCCTCACCCCTCCAACCCACCGTGCACTTGTAAACCGCGACCTTGCTAGCGCAGTGGTACGCACTCCCTGCGCCTGTGTGCGGATCCAGTGCTAAGAGGGAGGCTGGACGCGAACGCGGCGCTGGCTGAGATGGTCCAGCTCCTCCCCTTTACTCACATGTCCTTCCCTTCCTGTCACTGCCTCCCCTCGGGACGCTGCTGTTGCAGGGGTTTACTGGCGCCACATCCAAATGATGGGGACCCGCGCCTGCCGTAGCTAAAGTCCGGACCCGCTGCTGTTGCTGATGCTAATGCCGCGGACCCGCTGCTCAGGAAGGTACAAAGTGCTGCCTGTCCTGGGAGGGGGTGAGGGGGTAGTAAAGGTACACAATGCCGCGTGTGTGTGTGTGTGTGTGTGGGGGGGGGGGGGTTTAGGGGATGGCTGACTCAACCCTTTCACTGTCTCCCCCCTTCTCTCGTTCTGTATCTCCCCCCCCATCTCTCTCTCTCCTCTTGCTGTCTATCTCCCCCTTCTCCCCCCTTCTTTCTCTCTCCCCCCTTCTCTCTCTCTGTCTCCCTCTTCTCTCTCTCTCTCTGTCTCCCTCCCTTCTCTTTCTGTGTCCTCCACCATCTTCTCTCGCTGTAAAAAAGGGTGGTTGCTCCCTGCACACTTCCTTACAGGAAGTAATAATACAAATAACATCCAGTGATAGTAAAAAATGGGGGTATCTATTAATTTACAATATTGCAATGTAGATTGTAGATGTTACTATTCACCGTAGCGATAGTTAGTATAAGTAATTATAAAAAGGTTAACGCTAAAAACTGAATAAAGGGGAAGGGGTGGCCGAAATTCCTAATACCGGTATATACAGGACAAAAACATACATGTACATACAAATACACAACAAGTATCTATTGCACCAAAACGCGCTCAGTGCATCTTACTCTTGTGTGCTTACTTCCTGATTACCAGTTGAACTGATCCCCTGACAGTAACGCGAGGCGCACATGGCGGTCTATGAGGGAAGTCTGCCGGCAGATACCGCATCCATCCCCAGGAACGGACATCCACCACTGTACACAGGTGACTTCACCAGCCCTTTTGAAGCAAACTCCGGAGGAGGTAAGGATTTCGTTTCCACCTTACTCAAGCACCACTTGCAGGGGTATATGCACACGGACTGCAAATCCGCATGGCACCATTACAGGGCGCAGTAAGGGACTTTGTCTGTATAGGACGAGCATATTGGTACACGGGACCTCTGCATACTGGAAACCCAGGAGGGATTTGTTGTATTTACAATCCAGATAAACGGATATATACTTCCACAGGAAGTAAGCACACAAGAGTAAGATGCACTGAGCGCATTTGTTGCGATAGATACTTGTGAATGTTTTTGTCCTGTGTATACAGGTATTAGGAATTTCGACCACCCCTTCCCGTTTGTTCAGTTTTTATCGTTAACCTTTTTATAATTACTTATACTAACTATCGCTACGGTGAATAGTAACATCTACAATCTACATTGCAATATTGTAAATTAATAAATACCCCCATTTTTTAGTATCACTGGATGTTATTTATATTATTATTTCCTATAAGGAAGTGCGAAGGCAGCAACCACCCTTTTTTATTTGTATATTCTATCCATAGTGGACTGTTATAGTGCAGCCACGCTCCCAGCAGCACATCCCGCAAAGGATATCCACTGTCACATAGAGAGCACAGTATCATACTCTTTATCCATTTTATCTTGCAGTGCTTCCCTTTTATCTTCCCGCCTTCTAGCTTTCTCTCTGTGTGTCCCCCACCCTTCTTTCTCTCTCTCCTCCCCCTCTTCTCCCTCTCTCTCTCTCTCTCTCTCCCTCTGTCCCCCCCTTCTCGCTCTGTCTCCCCTACACTCTCTCTCTCTCTGACTCCTCCCCTTCTGTCTATCTCTCTATATCTCCCCCTCTCTCATCTCCCTCCCCCCTCTCATTGTCTCCTCCTTTCTCTCTCTCCCCTCTTCTTTCTCTCTGTCTCTCTCTGTCTCTCCCTTCTCTCTCTCTCTCTCTCTCTCTCTTTCTCCTACCTCTTCTTTCTTTGTTTCCCCCTCCTCTCTCTTTTCTCTCTCCTCTCTCTCCCCCTCTCACCTTTCTCCCACCCCTCTCTCTGTATATTCCCCCTTCTCTCTCTCTCTCTCTCTCTCTCTCTCTCTCTCTCTTTCTCTTCCCATTCTCTCCCTCTACAACTTCTCACCCGCTCTGTCTCCAACTTCTCTCTCTCTCTTTGTCACTCCCTCCTCTTTCTGTCTTTCTTTCCCCTCCCCTTTCTCTCTCCTCTCTGACCTCTCCCCCCTTCTCTCTCTGTGTCTCCCCCTTATCTCTCTCTCTCTCTTCCCTAATATAAGTATGCAGTTAGTGTTAGGCTGTGGGAGGGGAGGTTAGAATTAGGCCGTTGGAGGGGAGTGTTAGGGTTAGGCACTAGGGTGAAGGTTAGTGTTAGGCCGTTGGAGGGGAGTGTTAGGGTTAGGCACTAGGGTGAAGGTTAGTGTTAGGCCGTTGGAGGGGAGTGTTAGGGTTAGGCACTAGGGTGAAGGTTAGTGTTAGGCCGTTGGAGGGGAGTGTTAGGGTTAGGCACTAGGGTGAAGGCTAGTGTTAGGCCGTTGGAGGGGAGTGTTAGGGTTAGGCACTAGGGTGAAGGTTAGTGTTAGGCCGTTGGAGGGGAGTGTTAGGGTTAGGCACTAGGGTGAAGGTTAGTGTTAGGCCGTTGGAGGGGAGTGTTAGGGTTAGGCACTAGGGTGAAGGCTAGTGTTAGGCCGTTGGAGGGGAGTGTTAGGGTTAGGCACTAGGGTGAAGGTTAGTGTTAGGCCGTTGGAGGGGAGTGTTAGGGTTAGGCACTAGGGTGAAGGTTAGTGTTAGGCCGTTGGAGGGGAGTGTTAGGGTTAGGCACTAGGGTGAAGGTTAGTGTTAGGCTGTGGGAGGGGAGGTTAGAATTAGGCTGTTGGAGGGGAGTGTTAAGCTGCATGAGGGAGGGTTAGACTGTGGGAGGGTTAGGGAAAGGGTAAGGGGTAGGGTTACTTTACTTACCAAAAGTGTCAGTATTACTTTCGGAATCCTGTACCCAATTGATAGAGGGGCACATACAGACATAGTGGAACACATACAGACATAGTGGAGAACAGTGTACATACAGATAAAGACACATATGGACATAGAGGAGCACATACAGACATATGCACATATAGGCATATATGGACATAGAGGAGCACATACAGGCATAGGCACGTATGGACATAGAGGAGCACATACAGGCATAGGCACATATGGACATAGAGGAGCACATACAGACATAGGCACATATGGACATAGAGGAGCACATACAGACATAGGCACGTATGGACATAGAGGAGCACATACAGACATTAAGGAGCACATACAGGCATAGGCACGTATGGACATAGAGGAGCACATACAGGCATAGGCACATATGGACATAGAGGAGCACATACAGACATAGGCACGTATGGACATAGAGGAGCACATACAGACATAAAGGAGCACATACAGGCATAGGCACGTATGGACATAGAGGAGCACATACAGACATAAAGGAGCACATACAGGCATAGGCACATACAGTCATTAAGGAGCACATACAGGCATAGGCACGTATGGACATAGAGGAGCACATACAGGCATAGGCACATATGGACATAGAGGAGCACATACAGACATAGGCACATATGGACATAGAGGAGCACATACAGACATAGGCACGTATGGACATAGAGGAGCACATACAGACATAAAGGAGCACATACAGACATAGGCACGTATGGACATAAAGGAGCACATACAGACATAAAGGAGCACATACAGGCATAGGCACGTATGGACATAGAGGAGCACATACAGGCATAGGCACATATGGACATAGAGGAGCACATACAGACATAGGCACATATGGACATAGAGGAGCACATACAGACATAGGCACGTATGGACATAGAGGAGCACATACAGACATAAAGGAGCACATACAGGCATAGGCACGTATGGACATAGAGGAGCACATACAGACATAAAGGAGCACATACAGGCATAGGCACGTATGGACATAGAGGAGCACATACAGACATAAAGGAGCACATACAGGCATAGGCACGTATGGACATAGAGGAGCACATACAGGCATAGGCACATATGGACATAGAGGAGCACATACAGACATAGGCACGTATGGACATAAAGGAGCACATACAGACATAAAGGAGCAGTTACAGGCATAGGCACGTATGGACATAGAGGAGCACATACAGGCATAGGCACATATGGACATAGAGGAGCACATACAGACATTAAGGAGCACATACAGGCATAGGCACGTATGGACATAGAGGAGCACATACAGGCATAGGCACATATGGACATAGAGGAGCACATACAGGCATAGGCACGTATGGACATACAGGCATAGGCACATACAGGCATAGGCACATATGGACATAGAGGAGCACATACAGACATTAAGGAGCACATACAGGCATAGGCACGTATGGACATAGAGGAGCACATACAGGCATAAAGGAGCACATACAGACATAGGCACATATGGACATAGAGGAGCACATACAGACGTAGGCACATATGGACATAGAGGAGCACATACAGGCATAGGCACATATGGACATAGAGGAGCACATACAGACATAGGCACGTATGGACATAAAGGAGCACATACAGACATAAAGGAGCACATACAGGCATAGGCACGTATGGACATAGAGGAGCACATACAGGCATAGGCACATATGGACATAGAGGAGCACATACAGACATTAAGGAGCACATACAGGCATAGGCACGTATGGACATAGAGGAGCACATACAGGCATAGGCACATATGGACATAGAGGAGCACATACAGACATAGGCACATATGGACATAGAGGAGCACATACAGACATAAAGGAGCACATACAGGCATAGGCACATATGGACATAGAGGAGCACATACAGGCATAGGCACATATGGACATAGAGGAGCACATACAGACATAGGCACGTATGGACATAAAGGAGCACATACAGACATAAAGGAGCACATACAGGCATAGGCACGTATGGACATAGAGGAGCACATACAGGCATAGGCACATATGGACATAGAGGAGCACATACAGACATAGGCACATATGGACATAGAGGAGCACATACAGACATAAAGGAGCACATACAGACATAGGCACGTATGGACATAGAGGAGCACATACAGACATAAAGGAGCACATACAGGCATAGGCACGTATGGACATAGAGGAGCACATACAGGCATAGGCACATATGGACATAGAGGAGCACATACAGACATAGGCACATATGGACATAGAGGAGCACATACAGACATAAAGGAGCACATACATACAGACATAGGCACGTATGGACATAGAGGAGCACATACAGACATAAAGGAGCACATACAGGCATAGGCACGTATGGACATAGAGGAGCACATACAGACATAAAGGAGCACATACAGGCATAGGCACATATGGACATAGAGGAGCACATACAGGCATAGGCACATATGGACATAGAGGAGCACATACAGACATAGGCACATATGGACATAGAGGAGCACATACAGACATAGGCACGTATGGACATAGAGGAGCACATACAGACATAAAGGAGCACATACAGGCATAGGCACGTATGGACATAGAGGAGCACATACAGACATAGGCACATATGGACATAGAGGAGCACATACAGACATAGGCACATATGGACATAGAGGAGCACATACAGACATAAAGGAGCACATACAGGCATAGGCACATAAAGACAGAGGAGCACATATATGCATACTGTAGGCCACTTGCTACTGGAATGATTGCACACCCCTAGACACCCCTAGATGCTGCCCCACAGCACAGGTCACACACCCCCACAGCACAGGACACACCCTCACGTCACTATTCACAAGACCACAGCACTGGTCACACCCACACATCACAAGTCACACGACCACAGCACTGGTCACACCGCTGTGATGGCACACAATAGGCCCGTCAACAATTTCAGCTCCAGGCCCTTGTGGACCTTAATCTGGCACTGGCTATAGAGACCTTTCTGTGACAGCTGTCACTGACAGGTCTCTCTGCATTCGGGGATAGGGGTCCCATGTGTCAGCATGGGACCCCTTTCAGTCCGTTTGGTCGGGTATTTGCGGTTTGTTATTTTCTACAAGTACGTGGATGTATCTCTGGACCATGGCTGAGGTGAGTATATTGATCTTTTTTTTCAGGTACCCCTGGATTCTACATGGAGAAGAGGACCGATGTCGGCGTGTGAACATAGGTAAGTATGTGTGTGTCGACGTAAGAAATAAAGTTTTACTTTCACGGTGTGTGTGTCCTGTTTTTATTTGGGTATTTTTTTTCCAGTAGTACTACAGGTACCAGCGGGCCCGTTTTTCTCCCGCATGCTGGTACTTGTGGTTCTCCAAGTACCAGCTTGCGGGGGAGGCTTGCTGGGACTTGTAGTACTACTGGAAAAAAACAATATCTTTTAATTATCACAAAAGGCTATCAGCCCTCCCATCCGCAGCCCATTGGATGGGGGGGGGACAGCCTCGGGCTTCACCCCTGGCCCTTGGGTAACTGGGGGGGGGACCCCTTGATTGAAGGGGTCCCCACTCCCCCAGGGTACCCCGGCCAGGGGTGACTAGTTGGATATTTAATGCCACGGCCGCAGGGCACGGCATAAAAGTGACCCCCGGCTGTGGCATTATCTGTCCAGCTAGTGGAGCCCGATGCTGGTGTTAAAAATACGGGGGACCCCTACTCTTTTTGTCCCCCGTATTTTTGGCACCAGCACCAGGCGCAGAGCCCGGTGCTGGTTTTAAAAATACGGGGGATCCCCTGTCAATTTTTTCCCCGCATTTTTAGAACCAGGACCAGCTCGAAGAGCCCGAGGCTGGTTATGCTTTGGAGGGGGGACCCCACGCCATTTTTTTTTCGGATTGTACCGTTCCAGCAATAAAAAAAAAAAAAAAAAAATATTTTAAAAAAATTATAAATAATATTTGTGCCTCCAAAAAAAAAAAAAAAGTACCTAATCCCTTCTAATATAAATAGATCTGCTATTCCCAAAAAAAAAAAACACAAAAAAAACCATGTTTAAATTTTTTTTATTTGTTTTCACCCTCCAAAGTGTGGCGGATTGAAAATGACGAATTTGCTGTCTAAAAGTACTGCTGTCGAATTTCCAAACTTGAATTGAATATGCTTTGGTCGAATTGCAGCACTTATATCATTGCAGAAAAGTCGAATTTGCAAAAATTCGAATTTCAAAAAGTCGAATTTTGAAAGTCCGTTTTTTGGTCGGAAAGCACTGAATTGCATAGGCGAATTTTTTTTTTGGTCGAAAATGACCCGAAATTCGACAATTTCGGGAATTCGACCGCAATTGCATATACCCCAATGTTGGAACACAGATGCTCAATTGCACAACTCCCACATTCTAAATGCTCTATAGGAACAAGCCTAGGAATATATAGCTATACACAATCTAATAGGAACAGCTGAAACAGAGATCATTACAGTAATTAGTGCATCATGGATAAGCCTTAATGGAAGAATTCTTGCTATCTTGTAACAGGTTACTGATTACTTTTGCTATGAATAGCTCAAAATATTGGAGTTAATTGCCAAAGAAATGGCATGTCGTGCCATGATGTTCACTGCAATAAATTCAGCTTCATCTGTTTGTATAGTATGGCATGCATATAAAGGAAGGATTCCAAGCTTTCTCTCTGGGCAGATCTGTGTGTACAGCTGACAGCGTTCGCTAATGCGCCCTGCCCTCTCCTGTACGAGGAGTAATACATTCTGCCGAGTTTCTCTAAGTTCAATTCTGATCACTAACCCCAGCAAACTAATTGTATTCTGTTCTCTCGTTTAATGTGAAAATGGACCATAAATCAAGATTATTTAATTACTCGTTTCAATAAAACGCTTGGCTACAAGAAAAATCAACACATTTAAATGATTTATATAATTAACTATTATTTTTCCAACGACATACACAGCTGACAAACCCCATTAACGATGATTGGTTTTGCCTCCCCATCCAGATCCCAATGTGGAATCATTAACATGTTGCACATCACTAACTTTATACATTGTGTAAAGGATAATGTACTTATGCATATATATAGGAATAACACATTTTTAATTTAAGATGTATTTAGGATTTTCTTATATTTAACTTACAGTATAAATATTATGCTGATTCTGTTCATCAGATTTGCTACATCAGATCTAAATGTTCTGCACTTCAGGTCATTGAATGAAAAAGGACAGGATCTACAACAAAAGGTCAGTTTACTAAAGTTGGTTACTAACAGCCCCATAGCAGGGCGCCGCTGCGTACTGGTTACTAACCGCCCCATAGCATGGCGCCGCTGCGTACTGGTTACTAACAGCCCCATAGCAGGGCGCCGCTGCGTACCGGTTACTAACCGCCCCATAGCATGGCGCCGCTGCGTACTGGTTACTAACAGCCCCATAGCATGGCGCCGCTGCGTACTGGTTACTAACCGCCCCATAGCAGACCGCCGCTGCGTACTGGTTACTAATAGAGATGAGCGCCTGAAATTTTTCGGGTTTTGTGTTTTGGTTTTGGGTTCGGTTCCGCGGCCGTGTTTTGGGTTCGAACGCGTTTTGGCAAAACCTCACCGAATTATTTTTGTCGGATTCGGGTGTGTTTTGGATTCGGGTGTTTTTTTCAAAAAACCCTAAAAAACAGCTTAAATCATAGAATTTGGGGGTAATTTTGATCCCAAAGTATTATTAACCTCAAAAAACATAATTTACACTCATTTTCAGCCTATTCTGAACACATCACACCTCACAATATTATTTTTAGTCCTAAAATTTGCACCGAGGTCGCTGTGTGAGTAAGATAAGCGACCCTAGTGGCCGACACAAACACCGGGCCCATCTAGGAGTGGCACTGCAGTGTCACGCAGGATGTCCCTTCCAAAAAACCCTCCCCAAACAGCACATGACGCAAAGAAAAAAAGAGGCGCAATGAGGTAGCTGACTGTGTGAGAAAGATAAGCGACCCTAGTGGCCGACACAAACACCGGGCCCATCTAGGAGTGGCACTGCAGTGTCACGCAGGATGTCCCTTCCAAAAAACCCTCCCCAAACAGCACATGACGCAAAGAAAAAAAGAGGCGCAATGAGGTAGCTGTGTGAGAAAGATAAGCGACCCTAGTGGCCGACACAAACACCGGGCCCATCTAGGTGTGGCACTGCAGTGTCACGCAGGATGTCCCTTCCAAAAAACCCTCCCCAAACAGCACATGACGCAAAGAAAAAAAGAGGCGCAATGAGGTAGCTGTGTGAGTAAGATTAGCGACCCTAGTGGCCGACACAAACACCGGGCCCATCTAGGAGTGGCACTGCAGTGTCACGCAGGATGGCCCTTCCAAAAAACCCTCCCCAAACAGCACATGACGCAAAGAAAAAAAGAGGCGCAATGAGGTAGCTGACTGTGTGAGTAAGATTAGCGACCCTAGTGGCCGACACAAACACCGGGCACATCTAGGAGTGGCACTGCAGTGTCACGCAGGATGTCCCTTCCAAAAAACCCTCCCCAAACAGCACATGACGCAAAGAAAAAAAGAGGCGCAATGAGGTAGCTGTGTGAGTAAGATTAGCGACCCTAGTGGCCGACACAAACACCGGGCCCATCTAGGAGTGGCACTGCAGTGTCACGCAGGATGTCCCTTCCAAAAAACCCTCCCCAATCAGCACATGATGCAAAGAAAAAGAAAAGAAAAAAGAGGTGCAAGATGGAATTATCCTTGGGCCCTCCCACCCACCCTTATGTTGTATAAACAAAACAGGACATGCACACTTTAACCAACCCATCATTTCAGTGACAGGGTCTGCCACACGACTGTGACTGATATGACGGGTTGGTTTGGACCCCCCCCAAAAAAGAAGCAATTAATCTCTCCTTGCACAAACTGGCTCTACAGAGGCAAGATGTCCACCTCATCTTCACCCTCCGATATATCACCGTGTACATCCCCCTCCTCACAGATTATCAATTCGTCCCCACTGGAATCCACCATCTCAGCTCCCTGTGTACTTTGTGGAGGCAATTGCTGCTGGTCAATGTCTCCGCGGAGGAATTGATTATAATTCATTTTAATGAACATCATCTTCTCCACATTTTCTGGATGTAACCTCGTACGCCGATTGCTGACAAGGTGAGCGGCGGCACTAAACACTCTTTCGGAGTACACACTTGTGGGAGGGCAACTTAGGTAGAATAAAGCCAGTTTGTGCAAGGGCCTCCAAATTGCCTCTTTTTCCTGCCAGTATAAGTACGGACTGTGTGACGTGCCTACTTGGATGCGGTCACTCATATAATCCTCCACCATTCTATCAATGTTGAGAGAATCATATGCAGTGACAGTAGACGACATGTCCGTAATCGTTGTCAGGTCCTTCAGTCCGGACCAGATGTCAGCATCAGCAGTCGCTCCAGACTGCCCTGCATCACCGCCAGCGGGTGGGCTCGGAATTCTGAGCCTTTTCCTCGCACCCCCAGTTGCGGGAGAATGTGAAGGAGGAGATGTTGACAGGTCGCGTTCCGCTTGACTTGACAATTTTGTCACCAGCAGGTCTTTCAACCCCAGCAGACCTGTGTCTGCCGGAAAGAGAGATCCAAGGTAGGCTTTAAATCTAGGATCGAGCACGGTGGCCAAAATGTAGTGCTCTGATTTCAACAGATTGACCACCCGTGAATCCTTGTTAAGCGAATTAAGGGCTGCATCCACAAGTCCCACATGCCTAGCGGAATCGCTCCGTGTTAGCTCCTTCTTCAATGCCTCCAGCTTCTTCTGCAAAAGCCTGATGAGGGGAATGACCTGACTCAGGCTGGCAGTGTCTGAACTGACTTCACGTGTGGCAAGTTCAAAGGGCATCAGAACCTTGCACAACGTTGAAATCATTCTCCACTGCACTTGAGACAGGTGCATTCCATCTCCTATATCGTGCTCAATTGTATAGGCTTGAATGGCCTTTTGCTGCTCCTCCAACCTCTGAAGCATATAGAGGGTTGAATTCCACCTCGTTACCACTTCTTGCTTCAGATGATGGCAGGGCAGGTTCAGTAGTTTTTGGTGGTGCTCCAGTCTTCTGTACGTGGTGCCTGTACGCCGAAAGTGTCCCGCAATTTTTCTGGCCACCGACAGCATCTCTTGCACGCCCCTGTCGTTTTTAAAAAAATTCTGCACCACCAAATTCAAGGTATGTGCAAAACATGGGACGTGCTGGAATTTGCCCATATTTAATGCACACACAATATTGCTGGCGTTGTCCGATGCCACAAATCCACAGGAGAGTCCAATTGGGGTAAGCCATTCCGCGATGATCTTCCTCAGTTGCCGTAAGAGGTTTTCAGCTGTGTGCGTATTCTGGAAAGCGGTGATACAAAGCGTAGCCTGCCTAGGAAAGAGTTGGCGTTTGCGAGATGCTGCTACTGGTGCCGCCGCTGCTGTTCTTGCGGCGGGAGTCCATACATCTACCCAGTGGGCTGTCACAGTCATATAGTCCTGACCCTGCCCTGCTCCACTTGTCCACATGTCCGTGGTTAAGTGGACATTGGGTACAACTGCATTTTTTAGGACACTGGTGAGTCTTTTTCTGACGTCCGTGTACATTCTCGGTATCGCCTGCCTAGAGAAGTGGAACCTAGATGGTATTTGGTAACGGGGGCACACTGCCTCAATAAATTGTCTAGTTCCCTGTGAACTAACGGCGGATACCGGACGCACGTCTAACACCAACATAGTTGTCAAGGACTCAGTTATCCGCTTTGCAGTAGGATGACTGCTGTGATATTTCATCTTCCTCGCAAAGGACTGTTGAACAGTCAATTGCTTACTGGAAGTAGTACAAGTGGGCTTAAGACTTCCCCTCTGGGATGACCATCGACTCCCAGCGGCAACAACAGCAGCGCCAGCAGCAGTAGGCGTTACACGCAAGGATGCATCGGAGGAATCCCAGGCAGGAGAGGACTCGTCAGACTTGCCAGTGACATGGCCTGCAGGACTATTGGCATTCCTGGGGAAGGAGGAAATTGACACTGAGGGAGTTGGTGGGGTGGTTTGCGTGAGCTTGGTTACAAGAGGAAGGGATTTACTGGTCAGTGGACTGCTTCCGCTGTCACCCAAAGTTTTTGAACTTGTCACTGACTTATTATGAATGCGCTGCAGGTGACGTATAAGGGAGGATGTTCCGAGGTGGTTAACGTCCTTACCCCTACTTATTACAGCTTGACAAAGGGAACACACGGCTTGACACCTGTTGTCCGCATTTCTGGTGAAATACCTCCACACCGAAGAGCTGATTTTTTTGGTATTTTCACCTGGCATGTCAACGGCCATATTCCTCCCACGGACAACAGGTGTCTCCCCGGGTGCCTGACTTAAACAAACCACCTCACCATCAGAATCCTCCTGGTCAATTTCCTCCCCAGCGCCAGCAACACCCATATCCTCCTCATCCTGGTGTACTTCAACACTGACATCTTCAATCTGACTATCAGGAACTGGACTGCGGGTGCTCCTTCCAGCACTTGCAGGGGGCATGCAAATAGTGGAAGGCGCATGCTCTTCACGTCCAGTGTTGGGAAGGTCAGGCATCGCAAACGACACAATTGGACTCTCCTTGTGGATTTGGGATTTCAAAGAACGCACAGTTCTTTGCGGAGCTTTTGCCAGCTTGAGTCTTTTCAGTTTTCTAGCGAGAGGCTGAGTGCTTCCATCCTCATGTGAAGCTGAACCACTAGCCATGAACATAGGCCAGGGCCTCAGCCGTTCCTTGCCACTCCGTGTGGTAAATGGCATATTGGCAAGTTTACGCTTCTCCTCCGACAATTTTATTTTAGGTTTTGGAGTCCTTTTTTTCCTGATATTTGGTGTTTTGGATTTGACATGCTCTGTACTATGACATTGGGCATCGGCCTTGGCAGACGACGTTGCTGGCATTTCATCGTCTCGGCCATGACTAGTGGCAGCAGCTTCAGCACGAGGTGGAAGTGGATCTTGATCTTTCCCTAATTTTGGAACCTCAACTTTTTTGTTCTCCATATTTTATAGGCAGAACTAAAAGGCACCTCAGGTAAACAATGGAGATGGATGGATTGGATACTAGTATACAATTATGGACGGACTGCCACGGTTAGGTGGTATAAAAAAACCACGGTTAGGTGGTATATATTATAATAATAATACAATTATGGATGGACGGACTGCCTGCCGACTGCCGACACAGAGGTAGCCACAGCCGTGAACTACCGCACTGTACACTGGTTGATAAAGAGATAGTAGTATACTCGTAACAACTAGTATGACACTATGACGACGGTATAAAGAAAGAAAAAAAAATACCACAGTTAGGTGGTATATATTATAATAATAATACAATTATGGATGGACGGACTGCCTGCCGACTGCCGACACAGAGGTAGCCACAGCCGTGAACTACCGCACTGTACACTGGTTGATAAAGAGATAGTAGTATACTCGTAACAACTAGTATGACACTATGACGACGGTATAAAGAATGAAAAAAAAACCACGGTTAGGTGGTATATATTATAATAATAATACAATTATGGATGGACGGACTGCCTGCCGACTGCCGACACAGAGGTAGCCACAGCCGTGAACTACCGCACTGTACACTGGTTGATAAAGAGATAGTAGTATACTCGTAACAACTAGTATGACACTATGACGACGGTATAAAGAATGAAAAAAAAACCACGGTTAGGTGGTATATATTATAATAATAATACAATTATGGATGGACGGACTGCCTGCCGACTGCCGACACAGAGGTAGCCACAGCCGTGAACTACCGCACTGTACACTGGTTGATAAAGAGATAGTAGTATACTCGTAACAACTAGTATGACACTATGACGACGGTATAAAGAATGAAAAAAAAACCACGGTTAGGTGGTATATATTATAATAATAATACAATTATGGATGGACGGACTGCCTGCCGACTGCCGACACAGAGGTAGCCACAGCCGTGAACTACCGCACTGTACACTGGTTGATAAAGAGATAGTAGTATACTCGTAACAACTAGTATGACACTATGACGACGGTATAAAGAATGAAAAAAAAACCACGGTTAGGTGGTATATATTATAATAATAATACAATTATGGATGGACGGACTGCCTGCCGACTGCCGACACAGAGGTAGCCACAGCCGTGAACTACCGCACTGTACACTGGTTGATAAAGAGATAGTAGTATACTCGTAACAACTAGTATGACACTATGACGACGGTATAAAGAATGAAAAAAAAACCACGGTTAGGTGGTATATATTATAATAATAATACAATTATGGATGGACGGACTGCCTGCCGACTGCCGACACAGAGGTAGCCACAGCCGTGAACTACCGCACTGTACACTGGTTGATAAAGAGATAGTAGTATACTCGTAACAACTAGTATGACACTATGACGACGGTATAAAGAATGAAAAAAAAACCACGGTTAGGTGGTATATATTATAATAATAATACAATTATGGATGGACGGACTGCCTGCCGACTGCCGACACAGAGGTAGCCACAGCCGTGAACTACCGCACTGTACACTGGTTGATAAAGAGATAGTAGTATACTCGTAACAACTAGTATGACACTATGACGACGGTATAAAGAATGAAAAAAAAACCACGGTTAGGTGGTATATATTATAATAATAATACAATTATGGATGGACGGACTGCCTGCCGACTGCCGACACAGAGGTAGCCACAGCCGTGAACTACCGCACTGTACACTGGTTGATAAAGAGATAGTAGTATACTCGTAACAACTAGTATGACACTATGACGACGGTATAAAGAACGAAAAAAAAACCACGGTTAGGTGGTATATATTATAATAATAATACAATTATGGATGGACGGACTGCCTGCCGACTGCCGACACAGAGGTAGCCACAGCCGTGAACTACCGCACTGTACACTGGTTGATAAAGAGATAGTAGTATACTCGTAACAACTAGTATGACACTATGACGACGGTATAAAGAATGAAAAAAAAACCACGGTTAGGTGGTATATATTATAATAATAATACAATTATGGATGGACGGACTGCCTGCCGAGTGCCGACACAGAGGTAGCCACAGCCGTGAACTACCGCACTGTACACTGGTTGATAAAGAGATAGTAGTATACTCGTAACAACTAGTATGACACTATGACGGTATAAAGAATGAAAAAAAAACCACGGTTAGGTGGTATATATTATAATAATAATACAATTATGGATGGACGGACTGCCTGCCGACTGCCGACACAGAGGTAGCCACAGCCGTGAACTACCGCACTGTACACTGGTTGATAAAGAGATAGTAGTATACTCGTAACAACTAGTATGACACTATGACGACGGTATAAAGAAAGAAAAAAAAATACCACGGTTAGGTGGTATATATTGTAATACAATTATGGATGGACGGACTGCCTGCCGAGTTCCGACTGCCGACACAGAGGTAGCCACAGCCGTGAACTACCGCACTGTACTGTATCTGCTGCTAATATAGACTGGTTGATAAAGAGATAGTATACAATACATACAACAATATACTACTATACTGGTGGTCAGGCACTGGTCACCACTAGTCACACTGGCAGTGGCACTCCTGCAGCAAAAGTGTGCACTGTTTAATTTTAAATTAATATAATATTATGTACTCCTGGGGGCTCCTGCTATAACAACCTGCAGTGCTCCCCAGTCTCCCCCACAATTATTATAAGCTTTGCCTTTTATACATTGATGTGCAGCACACTGGGCTGAGCTGAGTGCACACAGACTGAGTCACACTGTGTGACTGGCTGCTGCTGTGTATCGTTTTTTTTCAGGCAGAGAACGGATATAGCAGAGAACGGATATATTATATTAAAATAAATAAAAGTTAACTAACAACAACTGCACTGGTCACTGTGGTAAACTCTGTCTGACTCTGCACAATCTCTCTCTCTCTTCTAATCTAATTTCTAATGGAGAGGACGCCAGCCACGTCCTCTCCCTATCAATCTCAATGCACGTGTGAAAATGGCGGCGACGCGCGGCTCCTTATATAGAATCCGAGTCTCGCGAGAATCCGACAGCGTCATGATGACGTTCGGGCGCGCTCGGGTTAACCGAGCAAGGCGGGAGGATCCGAGTCTGCTCGGACCCGTGAAAAAAACATGAAGTTCGTGCGGGTTCGGTTTCAGAGAAACCGAACCCGCTCATCTCTAGTTACTAACAGCCCCATAGCATGGCGCCGCTGCGTACTGGTTATTAACCGCCCCATAGCATGGCGCCGCTGCGTACTGGTTACTAACAGCCCCGTAGCAGGGCGACGCTGCGTACTATGCTGCACCCACCCCCTGGTGGAACTCAAGCTGTCATAACTAAACAACCCAGGATGCTCACTAGCCTGATGCTCTGAGCGTTTTACAGATGACCCAAGCAGCAGAGCAGTTCCCACGGCACTAGGGAAGAAGACATAACGTCTCAACCCACACGGTAGTAGTGCAGAAGGTGCGAGCCGTATACTGGGCGGGGGCTGCTGCAGAGGGGCGGTACTGCTGGTACCGCCCCCTCTGTGACGGCATCAGACTCCTTACAGCCCTGGTTGTGGTGTGTGTGCGAGGAGGAAGAGGGATTACAAAATCATCTCACTGAAATGTTAACTAGAGGTCTGATTCTTACTTCCAAGGACATGCAATAATCTTTGCCCCCTAGACTTTCATGTAGGTATTTCATCTTGCACGTATCTCCTTCATTTATGCAAAGGGCGAGTTTTTGCATACAGCACATGCGCAACTTTGCATATATCCATTCTAATCTCAGCCGGATGCAACTTGGCCAGATGTGTCTTTCCGTTAAATAGGGCATTGTAAGGCGTGTACTGAGCGGTGACAATGCGAGCACATGTAACCACTCAGACTTGTGGGAGGCGCAGCGTTGTGGTTGTGTGCTCTGTGTGATTCTGAGTCATGTGCTTGGGAAAAGGTAAAGCTGTGGCAGACGTATCTCCTGCACCTAGCATGGGACTGGATGCTGACAGTTGCAGTGGCGAGTGTAAAATGAATGGGGCAGTGCGGGCTTCCACTTGCACACGGTTTGGGAATGTGTTGCCGGCTGCCGTAATCCCAGCAGCAGAGTGTTGGTGGGATGGGGTCGAGCACAACAAAGCCCATTGCGGGTTTGCTGCGGTTGCCATAGGTTCTGTTCCCACTCTATGGGTGTCATGGACACCCACGAGTGGGAATAGACACTGTGGGTTGGCATTTTGTCGGCCGGCATTTTGAGTGCTCGGGATTCCAGCGTCGGTATGGTGACTGCCGGGATCCCAAGCACCGGTCACATGACCGCATCCCTCTCCAACATTAGGTGAACGGATCCTTTCATTAGCATAAGGTAGTAAATCAGGCTCCACAGCTGCTTGCAACTACAGCCACTTTGCTGCCACTCAGAATCAGCCCCATAGTGTGTAATATCTAAAATGAACTTGTTGATGTTGGCTTCTACACAATGGCCCTCATTCCGAGTTGTTCGCTCGTTCTTTTTCATCGCATCGCAGTGAAAATCCGCTTAGTACGCATGCGCAAAGTTCGCACTGCGACTGCGCCAAGTAACTTTACTATGAAGAAAGTATTTTTACTCACGGCTTTTTCTTCGCTCCGGCGATCGTAATGTGATTGACAGGAAATGGGTGTTACTGGGCGGAAACACGGCGTTTCAGGGGCGTGTGGCTGAAAACGCTACCGTTTCCGGAAAAAACGCAGGAGTGGCCGGAGAAACGGTGGGAGTGCCTGGGCGAACGCTGGGTGTGTTTGTGACGTCAACCAGGAACGACAAGCACTGAACTGATCGCACAGGCAGAGTAAGTCTGGAGCTACTCAGAAACTGCTAAGTAGTTAGTAATCGCAATATTGCGAATACATCGGTCGCAATTTTAAGAAGCTAAGATTCACTCCCAGTAGGCGGCGGCTTAGCGTGTGTAACTCTGCTAAATTCGCCTTGCGACCGATCAACTCGGAATGAGGGCCAATGTACACAGCAGAAGTGCCAACTAGGGTAAAATATGTTAAGGTCTTCACTTAGGAGCTGGTTCTGAATCGATTGAAGAAATGGCTGCAGCTGCATCTTCTGACACATTTGCCTCTGCTTCTGTAAGGTAATGTTGCTTCAAAGTCGTTCCCAGTGCAAATCGATGCATTCGAATGTGCAAAGCAGAGACATATCAAAAGAGGAGGGGAACCATGTGCAGTCTCCGTTCGAGCTCCCTCCCTTTATAATATTCAACAAATAGGTGCAGGGTGTGCGGTGTGGGCCCTCCTTGACCCAGGGGCCCACACAGAGCCTGCCCTAGGCATAAGCAAACTAGGCAATTTCCTAGGGCATCTGGTATGCCTAGGTGCACAAGCAGCTTCTGCTGATTAAAATGATAGCAGTCCTTTTTTTTTTCCCCAACCCCCTGTAATTTAAATAAGAACATTGTGCACATTCGGCGCACAGCCCAAAAAGGTATATGTTTTTGCTGGCAAGGGGCATGGCCATACAATAGTACCCCCAATTCAACTTATGCCTCCCAGTAGTGCAACTTTATTCACAATTTATAATGCGATAGTGTCCCTTATTCACATTACATCACACAGTAGTACCACCACAGGCGTGCGCAGAGACTGACTGGCGGGTGCCGCTCCGGACTTCCCCCCCTCCACGGCATTATAGTGTTCTCTCACATCCCCTGTCCTGGATATAAACTGCTCACCTGGGCGGCCCAGGTGAGCGGACCAGGTGAGCAGTCTATATCCAGGACAGGGGAGGTGAGAGATCACTATAATGCCGTGGAGGGGGGGAAGTCCGGAGCGGCACCCTCCAGTCAGTCTCTGCGCACGCCTGTGAGTACCACTTTACCTTATATACGTTACTCCTCACAGTAGTGCCCCTTTTTCACATTACATCACACTGAATTGCTCCTTATTCACATTACGCCACACCATATTGCTCTTTATTCTCATTACACCACACCATATTGCTCCTTATTCACATTACACCACACCATATTGCTCTTCATTCACATTAGACCACACTGTAGTACCCTTTCTATACGTTATGCCACACAGTAGAGCACCTTATACACATAATGCCACACATTGGTAACACATAATATGCTAAAAAAAAATTATTGAGGAAAATTATCCAATATCACTTATCTGTGAGTGGCAAAAATAGGAATTTAATTACCTACCGGTAAATCCTTTTCTCGTAGTCCGTAGAGGATGCTGGGGTTCCATTTAGTACCATGGGGTATAGACAGGTCCCTTGGGAGCCATGGGCCCTTTAAGAGTTTAATAGTGTGGGCTGGCTCCTCCCTCTATGCCCCTCCCACCAGACTCAGTCTAGAAACCGTGCCCGAGGAGACGGACATACTTCGAGAGAAAGAAATACAGATAGTGGTGAGATTCACACCAGCTCACACCGAATTGAAAAACCATGCTTACCAGCATGCAATCATGGAGAAACCATGCTAACCAGCATGCAACATGGAAAAACCATGCAAACCAGCATGCAACTTGAAGAATTCAAGCGAACCAGCATGAAACATTAAGAAACCATGCCAATCGGCAGGCAACATGAAGAAACCATGCTAACCAGCAGGAACATGAAGAAACCATGTTAACCAGCATGCAACATGAAGAAACCATGCTAAGCAGCACGCAACATGAAGAAACCATGCTAACCAGCAGGAACAAGAGAAAACCATGCTAAATCAGCAGGAAAGAGGAACAGCAACAGCTGAACCAATACTTAACCAAGAAACAATGCAGGAAAATGAAGCACTGGGCGGGCGCCCAGCATCCTCTACGGACTACGAGAAAATGGATTTACCGGTAGGAAATTAAAATCCTATTTTCTGTAATGTCCTAGAGCAGGGCTGGCTAAACCGGTCCTCGAGATCTACCAACAGTTCATGTTTTCCAGGCCTCCTGGAGACCTGTAGAATTGTCAGTTAGGAATGAATGCAGCACATCTTAATTAGTAATGACTACACCTGTGCACCAGATAGGTGGTCTGGAAAATGTGAACTGTTGGTAGATCTCGAGGACCGGTTTGGCCAGCTCTGTCCTAGAGGATGATGGGGTTCCATTTAGTACCATGGGGATGTACCAAAGCTCCCAGTACGGGAAAGAGAGCGCTGAGGCTCCTGCAGAACAGAGTGACCAAACTTAAGGTCCTCAGAGGCCAAAGAATCAAACTTGTAGAACTTAACAAACGTGTTCGACCCTGACCAAGTAGCCGCTCAGCAAAGCTACAAAGCAGAGACACCCCGGGCAGCCGACCAGGAAGAACCCACTTTATGAGTAGAGTGGGCCTTAACAGATTTTGGACAAGGCAGGCCTGCCATAGAATAAGCATGCTGGATAGTGAAACTAATCCAGCGAGAAATCGACTACTTAGAAGCAGGACACCCAAACTTGTTGGGATCATAAAGGACAAACACAGTGTTTTACTTTCTGTGACGAGAAGTTCTCTTCACAGAAATCCTCAAAGCCCTCACAACATCCAAGGACTTTGAGGTAATTGAGGAGTCAGTAGCCACTGGCACCACAATAGGTTGGTTGATATGAAAAGCCGACACAACATTTGGAAAAAATTGCTGACGCGTGCTGAGCTCAGCTCTATCTTCATGGAAAATCAAGTAGGGGCTCTTGCGTGACAATGCCCCCAATTCAGACACACGTCTATCAGATGCCAAAGCCAACAGTGTGACTGCCTTCCAAGTAAGAAACTTGACGTTCACCTCCTGTAAAGGCTCGAACCAATCCGTTTGCAGGAACTGCAGCACCACAGTAAGATCCCAAGGTGCCGTAGGAGGCACAAAGGGTGTTGGATGTGCAGAACCCCTTTCAAGAAAGTCTGAACCTCAGGGAGGGCAACCAATTGTTTCTGGAAGAAAATGGACAAGGCTGAAATCTGGACCCATATGGAGCCCAAGTGTAGGCCCACATCCACATCTGCTTGCAGAAAGAGGAGAAACCGTCCTGTTGAAACTCACCATAGGAAATTCCTTGGATACACACCAAGACACATACTTTTTCCAAATCCGACAGCAATGTTTAGACGTTACTCCCTTCCTGGTCTGTACCAGAGTAGGAAAGACACTTTTTGGAATGCCCTTCCGAGCTAAGATCTGCCTCCATGCTGCCAAACGTAGATGGACCTCGCAAAGAGGAAGAGGCCTCGGATCCCCCAGTAGCAATTCCAGAAGATCTGCATACCAAGCCCTTCTTGGCCAGACTGGAGCAATGAGGATCGCCTGAACTCTTAATTACGTTATGAGTTGAGAATCCTTGGGATGAGTGGAAGTGGAGTTAACACATACACTGACTGGAACACCCACGGAGTTACCAGGGCGTCCACTGCCACTGCTTGTGGGTCACCTGACCTGGAACAGTACCTCCGAAGCTTCTTGTTGAGGCGAGAGGCTACCATGCATATCCGAGGTAGACCCCATCGGCTTGTGACCTCTACGAATACCTCCGGGTGGAGGCCCCAAACTTCTGGAAGGAGATGTCTGCTGAGGAAGTCCTCTTTCCAGTTGTCCACTCCCGGAATGAAGATCGCTGACAGCGCCACTGCGCGATTTTTTGCCCAGAGGAGGATTCTTGTTACCTCTGACATTGCAGCTCTGCTCTTCGTTCCACAATGTCGGTTTATGTAGGACACCGCCGTTACATTATCCGACTGAACCTGAATAGCCTGATCTTGAAGAAGATGTGCCATTTGTAGAAGGCCGATGTACCCGGCCCATAGCTCCAGAATGTTATCGGAAGGATGGATCCCAGACTTGACCACTTTCCTTAGAAGTATTCCCCTTGGGTGACCGCTCCCCATCCTCTGAGACTTGCATCCGTGGTTAGGAAGATCCAATTCCGAATCCCGAACCTGCGGCCCTCGAGAAGGTGAGAAGTTCGCAGCCACCAGAGGAATGAAATCCTGGCTTTTGGCGATAGGCGTATTCGCTGGTGCATGTGAAGATGAGATCCCGGCCATTTGACCAGGAGATGCATTTGTAAAGACCATGCAAGGAATCTTCCGTACTGTCGAGCCTCGTAGGAGGCAACCATCTTCCCCAGAAGGCGAATGGACTGATGAACTGACAACCGGGCTGGCTTCAGAACATCCCGGACCATTGATTGGATCACCAACGCTTTCTCCACTGGTAGAAACCCCCTCTGCACTTCCGTGCCAAGAATCATCCCCAGGAAGGAGCGTCTCCTTGTCGGCTCCAAAATGTGAAATTGGAAGCTTCAGGATCCACCCAAGATCCCGGGACAGTTGATCTGAGAGAGAAACACTCTGTAACAGCAGTTCCCTGGAGGATGTTAAGGTCGTTCAGATATGGAATTATGTCCACACATGGCTTGCGGAGCAGGAGCAGAATTGCTGTCATGGCCTTGATGAACACCTCCGGTGTTGCGTAGAGCCAAGTGCAGTGTTTGGAACTGGAAGTGACACAGTTGTAGTTTAACCTTAGATAGGTCTAGAGAGGCGGCCAGATTGGAATGTGAAGGTACGCACCCCTGATATCCCGGGATACCAGGAATTCCCCTATATCTCGACCAGAGATCACCGCTCTCAGACTTCCTCCTGAATTGAACACCCACCAGTAGGAGTCAAATTACCTTATGTTTGAATAGTAACCCCTGTTACGTAAATGACCTGTTAGAATAGTTTCCAGCAGTATTGTACTTTTAGCCTGAGAAGCTAGTAAGCCTGATTCAAAGAATCTGTGAGGCGGGAGTACTAGAAACTCCAGTCTGTACCACTGGGCAGACTAATGTTTCCAAGGGGACTAGGCAGGATATATTTTTAGTCTATCTCCCACCTGCTGGATCCCCAGGCAGGGAGGTCCACCTTAAAAACAAAGGTTTTGAGAATACC
The DNA here is from genome assembly GCF_028390025.1 of Pseudophryne corroboree. Lineage (NCBI taxonomy): Eukaryota > Metazoa > Chordata > Amphibia > Anura > Myobatrachidae > Pseudophryne > Pseudophryne corroboree. Next base: position 88,274,636 of record NC_086454.1, on the reverse strand, counting down.
GAACCCGAAATCCGTTTTCAGGAACCTGGCGGTGCAGGTTTTCTGGAATTTCCCCAACGTCCTAAAAAGGAAGTGGAGGAACCCTTGGAAGTGATTGCAGTATAGGTGTAGGATCTAATTTCCTGGTCTATGCAGCTGCGGAAGGAAGATACGGCAACTTACTCGGCTCGGCAATTTACTTGGCTCGGATAGTCACGTATCCCGAGCATCCAAACAGGGCCTCACCCGTGAAGGGCTGACTCACCATACATTTCTTGGATTCTGTATCCGCAGTCCATTGGTGTAGCCACTGTCCCCTGCGTGTTGAAACTGCCAGAGCAGTGGCCTTGCGTTATGCAGGCCAATCTTCTTCATGGCATCCAGCCGTGAAGCCTGTAGAATCCTGTATGTGACATAGAAACAAGTACATGTCACTCCTACATATAGAATCTAAATCTAAAGTAAAGAGCCTGACCACATTCCAATGGCCCTCATTCCGAGTTGTTCGCTCGCTAGCTGCTTTTAGCAGAAGTGCAAACGCTAAGCCGCTGCCCTCTGGGAGTGTATCTTAGCTTAGCAGAAGTGCGACTGAAAGGTTCACAGCATTGCTACAAAAAAAAATTATGCAGTTTCAGAGTAGCAGACCTACTCCTACCTTGCGATCACTTCAGACTGTTTTGTTCCTGTTTTGACGTCACAAACACGCCCTGCGTTTGGCCAGCCACTCCCCCGTTACCTCAGCCACTCCTGCGTTTTTAACTGGCACGCCTGCGTTTTTACACACCCTGAAAACGGTCAGTTACCACTAGTGATGTGCACCGGACATTTTTCGGGTTTTGTGTTTTGGTTTTGGATTCGGTTCCGCGGCCGTGTTTTGGATTCGGACGCGTTTTGGCAAAACCTCACCGAAAATTTTTTGTCGGATTCGGGTGTGTTTTGGATTCGGGTGTTTTTTTCAAAAAACCCTAAAAAACAGCTTAAATCATAGAATTTGAGGGTCAATTTGATCCCATAGTATTATTAACCTCAATTACCATAATTTCCACTCATTTCCAGTCTATTCTGAACACCTCACAATATTATTTTTAGTCCTACAATTTGCACTGAGGTCGCTGGATGGCTAAGCTAAGCGACACAAGTGGCCGACACAAACACCTGGCCCATCTAGGAGTGGCACTGCAGTGTCAGGCAGGATGGCACTTCAAAAAAATTGTCCCCAAACAGCACATGATGCAAAGAAAAAAAGAGGCGCACCAAGGTCGCTGGATGGCTAAGCTAAGCGACACAAGTGGCCGACACAAACACCTGGCCCATCTAGGAGTGGCACTGCAGTGTCAGGCAGGATGGCACTTCAAAAAAATTGTGAGTTTAGCAGATATAGGGTTGTCCTAATGTGCGCTTAATGTTAGCAGCCCGTCTCTATTGCAAATAGGGGAATCCCTCCAAAACCCCTGGTTCTAAATTTGTATGTGTGTTAAGCAAATAAAGAAATAGGCGCTAACTCTAAAAAATGAATATATGATGGGAACTTCCCTTAATTAATATTTATCAAGGCGATGTACAATTCCTCCGGAGTCCTGTCTCCACACTATCTTCTGCCGAATTTAACTCGAATAATCCCCCGGTTCATATAGAGAAGAGAAAAAAACCATATAGCATAGTACGTAGAGGTAATCAATATTGTATATGCTCTATGTGCGCCTCTCCCTAAATGACACTTGATATTGGTATGTGGGACAGAGACATTAATCCAATTACCAGATCTATGAATTCAATCAGGTGTATAACAATATCCCTTTTAATCCAAGTATTGACTCCGCACACCATACGCACAGCACCTCAGAATTCCAGACTTTTCCACCAGATGGCTCTATAAACAGTGGCCTACTGATAGTGCAATAGTTTAATTACCAGACTCAGGAGTATGTTCAGCATATATCAACGTCCTGTGTGATGTTCAGGGACACATTAGCCGACCCGGATCCAGCATGAATTTACATAAAAAAATGTATAGAGAAAAAAACGCATGGCATAATACGTTTTTTTATTTTTTAAAACAACTACTAAAATGATTCCCCACTGGAATCCAAATGTATAATATACACAATTACCAGATAAAATGTACAGATAAATTGATAAAAGAACTGTATCCTTTGCTCCTTATTCCAAGCTCATCAGGTGACATAGGTAACAATGGGATTGAATTAATTACCAGAAGTCCCGAGTATATAGGTATGTATACTCCGGGTGGTGGGGAGAAAGATGTCCTTCCAGTTCGCGTTCCGGATCGCTCTCTGGACTCCGCACCTATCCTGGTTGTTGAAGACAAACGCCGTGCCACCGTAGTCACCCTCTACCAACGCGTTTCAACCCGTACTCGGGTCTTTCTCAAGGTAATGAGCCTGTATACTGCTTGTCCTATATTTAAACCCCCCTCCTCCAATAGGGGCCTCTCATTATCCCCAATAACCACATTCAGCTGTGTAACATCCTTATTGCCCGGCCCGTTGTCATGACTACCGGTATTCAACTTCCTGTCTGCCTGATCCGTTGTCATGGATACTCTCTTATACTTCCGGTCACCCTGATCCCCGTGGCGGCTCTCGGCGGCTGCTCCCGTGATCACGGGTCCTCTGTATCCTGAATGCATCGCCGTCTAATCCTCTCCTCTCCCCTCTTGGTTGTGGGTAATGGCGATACATGGATGTCCCAAACTTCCTTCTCATCTCCGTCCGTTCGCCTCGGTCTCTATCTCCTCCACTTCCGGTTTAGCGTGATCTCCGTTTACGTCACTTCCGGTTAGGTGGTTACCCCGGCAACGGCTCCGTGTACAGTCTTTCTCTTTGTCTTTCAGTTGTCATGGAGATCAGGTTCACTGTTATTATCTTCCTTGCAGTGTACTGCCTTCAGCTTGGGTGTAATCAGGGTGTGCAGGAAATAATAAAAAGCGTGTTCCCTTCTTACTGCTTTATCCAAGGATTGTCCTCAAAGCAAAAGAAAAAGAAAATGAGAATTTGGTAATCAATACCAAATGGCAAAAAATAAATAAAGACCTAATCTAATGTGAAAGTTGTATGTTCTGATGGAGATCTGGGAGTAATAATTAAATGAGATTGTGCAATTGGAAATGTATAGGGTCATAGAAACCACTTCAATTCAAAATCTGAATTGAGTCCATGTGGTTTCAGTGTATCCAATTCATAGATGAGTTTCATCTCCGCCTTGGCCAATTGCGTACCTATGTCTTTTTGTCTGATATGTCCCTCAATAAGTTTAATCCCCACAAATTGTTTAATATGATTGGTGGAACAATTGTGAGTATTTTTGAAATGACTCGACAATGAATGTGTCTCCAACCCCTTTCTAATATTGCGAAGGTGTTCCCCCATACGGGTTTTGAATGGCCTAGTGGTCCTACCCACATAGAACAAGTTACATGAGCACTCTATTGCGTACACTATATTGCAACTATTGCATGTAATGAATTCCTCTATTCGATGTTGGTTCCCATTAATTTTAATCTCCTCTAGTTTCCTTTGGTCACTTTTTATATTCCTGCATCCCAGACACATCCCGCATCGGTGAAACCCTTTAGTGCGGATGCTTCTCTTGATCTGGGGACCCGCATGCATGCTTCTCACCAATTTGGAGCCCAGATTCGCAGCTCTTTTGTAAATAAAGACGGGTTTTGCCGGTATTATTCCTCCCAATATTGGATCTTTTTTTAAGATATCCCAGTGCTTCCGGAAGGATTTTTCCACTATTTTATGCTGTGCTGTATAGTTTGTAATGAATGCCCATTGAAATTGGGTCTGTTCTTGATGTTCATTTCTGGGTCGATGTTCCAGCAATATATTCCTGTCGGTTTTTTTAACTTGATCCAATGCTTTTTCTATGACACTTGGAGCATAACCACTTTTGGTGAATTTTTGTGTTAGTGTTTCTGCTTGTTGGTGGTACACAGTGTCATCTGTACAATTCCGTCTGATTCGTTTTAGTTGCCCTCCTGGTATGGAGCTAAGCCAATTACTATGATGACAACTACTGGAGTGGATATATGCTTGCGAGTCCGTTGGCTTAGTAAACGTTTTTGTTTTTATCTCTCCCTTCTCAATATAAATCGTGAGGTCTAGAAAATTTACAGATGATGAACTGATGTCAAAAGTAAATTGTATATTTAACGCATTGGTATTCAAGTATATGAGAAATTCATCCAGTAGTTCCTTGCCCCCTCTCCAAATGAAGAGCACATCGTCTATGTAGCGAACCCAGGTCACCAGGTTCGCCCCAAATGGGTTGTTGTTCCATATACGGTCCAGTTCCCATTGGCCCATGAAAATATTTGCATAACTTGGGGCGAACCTGGTGCCCATCGCTGTGCCCACCTTTTGCATAAAAAAATCTCCCATAAACATAAAATAATTATTGTTAAGAATGAAGGAAATACCTTCGATGATAAATTCTTGTAGTTCCTTCTCGATATTGCTGGATTCCAAAAAGTTTTTCACTGCAGTTATTCCAGCCTCGTGGTCTATTATTGTATAAAGGGATTTCACATCACCCGTAACCAAAATAAGTTCTTCTTCCCACGAAACTTTGGATAATATCTGTAGTGTTTCCCTCGTGTCCTTTATATGGGACTTGTTCGTGAGTACCAGTGGTTGGAGATGATGATCTATATATTCAGAAAGATTTGCAGAAATGGAATTGATCCCTGCCACTATTGGTCTCCCTGGTGGCTGTAAAGGATCTTTGTGTATTTTTGGGAGTACGTAAATTACTGGTATTATGGGTTCCGAATTCCACAAAAATTTCGCCTCTCCTTCCTTAAGTATCCCTTTCTGCTGGTAATTATGGATCAAACTCTGTAATTCTCCCATGATCTTCTTTGTGGGGTCATTCCTCAATTTTTGATATGTAATCCCGTCATTTAGTTGTCTCAACACTTCCCCCTCATACCAACTCTTATCCATCAATACTACACCACCCCCCTTATCTGCCGGCTTGATTACAAGGTCTGTATTGGATTGAAGTTCTTTGAGGGCTTTTCGTTCTTTATTATTTAGGTTATATTTTACCCCTTTACTTTCTATCTTCTTGATGTCATCATGCACCATGGTGTAAAAGGTGTCAATCTGACTTCCCTTTATATGAGAAGGGTAGAATATAGACTTTGGTCTAAAATTACTGACCTCCCTAATGCCTGTGTCAATTTGCTCTTCCTCTTTTGATAGGAAGAATTTTCTTATACATAATTTTCTTATGTATTTATTGATATCCACAAACAATGTGAATTTATTGATGGTGGCAGTTGGCGCGTATTTGAGCCCTTTCCCAAGTAGGCTGGTCTCTACTTTTGTTAGCACATGCTTGCTGATGTTGAAAATTTTGACACTTTCCAGTTGTCCTACATCGAGGGATTCTTGTATTTTATCTCGCTCTATTGAAGTGGTGTTCCTTTGAGTTCTTTGGTGATGTTTCCTTTTCTCTTTTTGTTTAATTCTTTTGTTCTCGACTCCACCCCTTTTCCCCCTCTTCTTCTTATTCTTTAATGTCATTACATTCTGTATGGGGGTCTCCTGTCTCTCAATCCTAAAAAAGGGGACCTCTCTCTATAATTGACTAGGGGTGCAAATCTGTTATTTGAATCTCTGTAGGGATCTTCCATTCTGGTCCTTCCTATTCTATCGTCTCTCCAGGATGGTCTGTCTCTCCAGTATATATTTTCTCTTCGGTTGTGCCTCCTTGCTTCGGTCCCTGCCGGATGTCTGTACTGATGGTATGTTGAGGTTTCTCCCCATCTTCTTCTCTGTTGATACGGTGGTGTTCTCCTTCTCCCTATAGAATTTCTAATGACGTTCTTTTCTATATTGGATAGTTCCCAATGCACACTGGTTCTTCTTCTCTTTGGCGGAGTGTCGTCCCGTTCTCTATCCTGTCTAGTCGGTGATGAGGTAATCTCCTCATCCTCCGATATAGACTCATAGTGGTCAGTTCCCGACTGCTCTGGTTTAATTGTCTCTTTCTTATCTCTGATGAACTTTCTAACTTTCCTATCTATCAAGGATTTTTCATTCTTCTTGATAGCGTGGTCGATTCTATCCTCTAGTTCTTTATATTCACTCATGTCTTTATAGGGGATAACAAGGTCTCTATATATGACAATTTGTTCGTCTAATCTGACCAATTCCTTCTTTCTTTCTTCTACTATGAGACTCATCAGTGAGATCGAGCAATCCTTTATGACCCTATCCCATTCCTCTTTAAAGTGCTCTGAAGACATTTCGAATGATGCTTTTTTGTGGATCTGTAGGCCTCTTGGTATAATTTGATTAGAGATATATTTTTCAAGGGTGACTGTCTCCCACCATATTTTATTTTCTTTAAGGAGGGTTTTCTCCAGTTTCCCCATAATATCCACAAGACTTTCATTAAGAAGTTCAATGTGGTTTCCTTCATTCACAAACAATTTCTCTAATATTGATTTTCTATGTTCCCTATATTTGAACATCCTAGCCGCACGTCTGGATAACCCTTTGGAAGGAATGAAGAATGTATTGTGAGTTTAGCAGATATAGGGTTGTCCTAATGTGCGCTTAATGTTAGCAGCCCGTCTCTATTGCAAATAGGGGAATCCCTCCAAAACCCCTGGTTCTAAATTTGTATGTGTGTTAAGCAAATAAAGAAATAGGCGCTAACTCTAAAAAATGAATATATGATGGGAACTTCCCTTAATTAATATTTATCAAGGCGATGTACAATTCCTCCGGAGTCCTGTCTCCACACTATCTTCTGCCGAATTTAACTCGAATAATCCCCCGGTTCATATAGAGAAGAGAAAAAAACCATATAGCATAGTACGTAGAGGTAATCAATATTGTATATGCTCTATGTGCGCCTCTCCCTAAATGACACTTGATATTGGTATGTGGGACAGAGACATTAATCCAATTACCAGATCTATGAATTCAATCAGGTGTATAACAATATCCCTTTTAATCCAAGTATTGACTCCGCACACCATACGCACAGCACCTCAGAATTCCAGACTTTTCCACCAGATGGCTCTATAAACAGTGGCCTACTGATAGTGCAATAGTTTAATTACCAGACTCAGGAGTATGTTCAGCATATATCAACGTCCTGTGTGATGTTCAGGGACACATTAGCCGACCCGGATCCAGCATGAATTTACATAAAAAAATGTATAGAGAAAAAAACGCATGGCATAATACGTTTTTTTATTTTTTAAAACAACTACTAAAATGATTCCCCACTGGAATGTCTTCAACAACCAGGATAGGTGCGGAGTCCAGAGAGCGATCCGGAACGCGAACTGGAAGGACATCTTTCTCCCCACCACCCGGAGTATACATACCTATATACTCGGGACTTCTGGTAATTAATTCAATCCCATTGTTACCTATGTCACCTGATGAGCTTGGAATAAGGAGCAAAGGATACAGTTCTTTTATCAATTTATCTGTACATTTTATCTGGTAATTGTGTATATTATACATTTGGATTCCAGTGGGGAATCATTTTAGTAGTTGTTTTAAAAAATAAAAAAACGTATTATGCCATGCGTTTTTTTCTCTATACATTTTTTTATGTAAATTCATGCTGGATCCGGGTCGGCTAATGTGTCCCTGAACATCACACAGGACGTTGATATATGCTGAACATACTCCTGAGTCTGGTAATTAAACTATTGCACTATCAGTAGGCCACTGTTTATAGAGCCATCTGGTGGAAAAGTCTGGAATTCTGAGGTGCTGTGCGTATGGTGTGCGGAGTCAATACTTGGATTAAAAGGGATATTGTTATACACCTGATTGAATTCATAGATCTGGTAATTGGATTAATGTCTCTGTCCCACATACCAATATCAAGTGTCATTTAGGGAGAGGCGCACATAGAGCATATACAATATTGATTACCTCTACGTACTATGCTATATGGTTTTTTTCTCTTCTCTATATGAACCGGGGGATTATTCGAGTTAAATTCGGCAGAAGATAGTGTGGAGACAGGACTCCGGAGGAATTGTACATCGCCTTGATAAATATTAATTAAGGGAAGTTCCCATCATATATTCATTTTTTAGAGTTAGCGCCTATTTCTTTATTTGCTTAACACACATACAACTTCAAAAAAATTGTCCCCAAACAGCACATGATGCAAAGAAAAATGAAAGAAAAAAGAGGTGCAAGATGGAATTGTCCTTGGGCCCTCCCACCCACCCTTATGTTGTATAAACAGGACATGCACACTTTAACGAACCCATCATTTCAGCGACAGGGTCTGCCACACGACTGTGACTGAAATGACTGGTTGGTTTGGGCCCCCACCAAAAAAGAAGCAATCAATCTCTCCTTGCACAAACTGGCTCTACAGAGGCAAGATGTCCACCTCATCATCATCCTCCGATTCCTCACCCCTTTCACTGTGTACATCCCCCTCCTCACAGATTATTAATTCGTCCCCACTGGAATCCACCATCTCAGGTCCCCGTGTACTTTCTGGAGGCAATTGCTGCTGGTGAATGTCTCCACGGAGGAATTGATTATAATTCATTTTGATGAACATCATCTTCTCCACATTTTCTGGAAGTAACCTCGTACGCCGATTGCTGACAAGGTGAGCGGCTGCACTAAACACTCTTTCGGAGTACACACTGGAGGGAGGGCAACTTAGGTAGAATAAAGCCAGTTTGTGCAAGGGCCTCCAAATTGCCTCTTTTTCCTGCCAGTATACGTACGGACTGTCTGACGTGCCTACTTGGATGCGGTCACTCATATAATCCTCCACCATTCTTTCAATGGTGAGAGAATCATATGCAGTGACAGTAGACGACATGTCAGTAATCGTTGGCAGGTCCTTCAGTCCAGACCAGATGTCAGCACTCGCTCCAGACTGCCCTGCATCACCGCCAGCGGGTGGACTCGGAATTCTTAGCCTTTTCCTCGCACCCCCAGTTGCGGGAGAATGTGAAGGAGGAGCTGTTGACGGGTCACGTTCCGCTTGACTTGACAATTTTCTCACCAGCAGGTCTTTGAACCTCTGCAGACTTGTGTCTGCCGGAAAGAGAGATACAACGTAGGTTTTAAATCTAGGATCGAGCATGGTGGCCAAAATGTAGTGCTCTGATTTCAACAGATTGACCACCCGTGAATCCTGGTTAAGCGAATTAAGGGCTCCATCCACAAGTCCCACATGCCTAGCAGAATCGCTCTGTTTTAGCTCCTCCTTCAATGTCTCCAGCTTCTTCTGCAAAAGCCTGATGAGGGGAATGACCTGACTCAGGCTGGCAGTGTCTGAACTGACTTCACGTGTGGCAAGTTCAAAGGGTTGCAGAACCTTGCACAATGTTGAAATCATTCTCCACTGCGCTTGAGTCAGGTGCATTCCCCCTCCTTTGCCTATATCGTGGGCAGATGTATAGGCTTGAATGGCCTTTTGCTGCTCCTCCATCCTCTGAAGCATATAGAGGGTTGAATTCCACCTCGTTACCACCTCTTGCTTCAGATGATGGCAGGGCAGGTTCAGGAGTGTTTGGTGGTGCTCCAGTCTTCTGTACGCAGTGCCTGAATGCCGAAAGTGGCCCGCAATTCTTCGGGCCACCGACAGCATCTCTTGCACGCCCCTGTCGTTTTTTAAATAATTCTGCACCACCAAATTCAAGGTATGTGCAAAACATGGGACGTGCTGGAATTTGCCCAGATCTAATGCACGCACAATATTGCTGGCGTTGTCCGATGTCACAAATCCCCAGGAGAGTCCAATTGGGGTAAGCCATTCTGCGATGATCTTCCTCAGTTCCCGTAAGAGGTTGTCAGCTGTGTGCCTCTTATGGAAAGCGGTGATACAAAGCGTAGCCTGCCTAGGAACGAGTTGGCGTTTGCGAGATGCTGCTACTGGTGCCGCCGCTGCTGTTTTTGCTGCGGGAGGCATTACATCTACCCAGTGGGCTGTCACAGTCATATAGTCCTGAGTCTGCCCTGCTCCACTTGTCCACATGTCCGTGGTTAAGTGGACATTGGGTACAACTGCATTTTTTAGGACACTGGTGAGTCTTTTTCTGAGGTCTGTGTACATTTTTGGTATCGCCTGCCTAGAGAAATGGAACCTAGATGGTATTTGGTACCGGGGACACAGTACCTCAATCAAGTCTATAGTTGCCTCTGAATTAACGATGGATACCGGAACCACGTTTCTCACCGCCCAGGCTGCCAAGGCCTGAGTTATCTGCTTTGCAGCAGGATGACTGCTGTGATATTTCATCTTCCTCGCAAAGGACTGTTGGACAGTCAATTGCTTACTGGAAGTAGTACAAGTGGTCTTCCGACTTCCCCTCTGGGATGACGATCGACTCCCAGCAGCAACAACAGCAGCGCCAGCAGCAGTAGGTGTTACACTCAAGGATGCATCGGAGGAATCCCAGGCAGGAGAGGACTCGTCAGACTTGCCAGTGACATGGCCTGCAGGACTATTGGCTTTCCTGGGTAAGGAGGAAATTGACACTGAGGGAGTTGGTGGTGTGGTTTGCAGGAGCTTGGTTACAAGAGGAAGGGATTTAGTGGTCAGTGGACTGCTTCCGCTGTCACCCAAAGTTTTTGAACTTGTCACTGACTTATGATGAATGCGCTGCAGGTGACGTATAAGGGAGGATGTTCCGAGGGGGTTAACGTCCTTACCCCTACTTATTACAGCTTGACAAAGGCAACACACAGCTTGACACCTGTTGTCCGCATTTGTGTTAAAATAATTCCACACCGAAGAGGTGATTTTTTTTGCATTTTGACCAGGCATGTCAATGGACATATTCGTCCCACGGACAACAGGTGTCTCCCCGGGTGCCTGACTTAAACAAACCACCTCTCCTTTAGAATCCTCCTGGTCAATTTCCTCCTCAGCGCCAGCAACACCCATATCCTCCTCATCCTGGTGTACTTCAACAGTGACATCTTCAATTTGACTATCAGGAACTGGACTGCGGGTGCTCCTTCCAGCACTTGCAGGGGGCGTGCAAATAGTGGAATGCGCCACCTCTTCCCGTCCAGTGTTGGGAAGGTCAGGCATCACAGCCGACCACAACTGGACTCTCCTTGGGGATTTGTGATTTAGAAGAACGCACAGTTCTTTGCTGTGCTTTTGCCAGCTTAAGTCTTTTCATTTTTCTAGCGAGAGGATGAGTGCTTCCATCCTCATGTGAAGCTGAACCACTAGCCATGAACATAGGCCAGGGACTCAGTCGTTCCTTGCCACTCCGTGTCGTAAATGGCATATTGGCAAGTTTACGCTTCTCCTCAGACGCTTTTAATTTTGATTTTTGGGTCATTTTACTGAACTTTTGTTTTTTGGATTTTACATGCTCTCTACTATGACATTGGGCATCGGCCTTGGCAGACGACGTTGATGGCATTTCATCGTCTCGGCCATGACTAGTGGCAGCAGCTTCAGCACGAGGTGGAAGTGGATCTTGATCTTTCCCTATTTTAACCTCCACATTTTTGTTCTCCATTTTTTAATGTGTGGAATTATATGCCAGTATCAATAGCAATGGCCTACTACTATATTTACTGCGCACAACTGAAATGCACCACAGGTATGGATGGATAGTATACTTAATGACGACACAGAGGTAGGTACAGCAGTGGCCTTCCGTACCGTACTGCTATATATAGTATGCTGGTGGTCACTGTGTCAGCAAACTGTAAAACTAAAATGCACCACAGGTATAGAATGTAGATGGATAGTATACTTAATGAATGACGACACAGAGGTAGGTACAGCAGTGGCCTACCGTACTGCTATATATAGTATACTGGTGGTCACTGTGTCAGCAAACTGCAAAACTAAAATGCACCACAGGTATAGAATGTAGATGGATAGTATACTTAATGAATGACGACACAGAGGTAGGTACAGTAGTGGCCTACCGTACTGCTATATATAGTATACTGGTGGTCACTGTGTCAGCAAACTGCAAAACTAAAATGCACCACAGGTATAGAATGTAGATGGATAGTATACTTAATGAATGACGACACAGAGGTAGGTACAGCAGTGGCCTACCGTACTGCTATATATAGTATACTGGTGGTCACTGTGTCAGCAAACTGCAAAACTAAAATGCACCACAGGTATAGAATGTAGATGGATAGTATACTTAATGAATGACGACACAGAGGTAGGTACAGCAGTGGCCTTCCGTACTGCTATATATAGTATACTGGTGGTCACTGTGTCAGCAAACTGCAAAACTAAAATGCACCACAGGTATAGAATGTAGATGGATAGTATACTTAATGAATGACGACACAGAGGTAGGTACAGCAGTGGCCTTCCGTACCGTACTGCTATATATAGTATACTGGTGGTCACTGGTCAGCAAAACTCTGCACTGTACTCCTCCTATATAATATTAATTATACTGGTGGTCCGCAGTCCCCACAATAAAGCAGCACACTGAGCACAGATATGGAGTGTTTTTCAGGCAGACAACGTATACTGGTGGTCACTGTCAGCAAAACTCTGCACTGTACTCCTGCTATATAATACAGCTGCTCCCCAGTCCCCACAATTAAGCAGTGTGAGCACAGATATATTATGCAGCACACTGAGCACAGATATGGAGCGTTTTTTTCAGGCAGAGAACGGATAAAACTGGTGGTCACTGATCAGCAAAACTCTGCACTGTACTCCTCCTAACAGCTACTCCCCAGTCCTCCCCACAATTAAGCAATAAAGCAATCAAGTTCAACAATAAACGGAGAGGACGCCAGCCACGTCCTCCCCCTATCATCTCCAATGCACGAGTGAAAATGGCGGCGACGCGCGGCTGCTTATATAGAATCCGAATCTCGCGAGAATCCGACAGCGGGATGATGACGTTCGGGCGCGCTCGGGTTAGCCGAGCAAGGCGGGAAGGTTCGAACCTGCCTCGGACCCGTGTAAAATGGGTGAAGTTCGGGGGGGTTCGGTTTCCGAGAAACCGAACCCGCTCATCTCTAGTTACCACCCAGAAACACCCACTTCCTGTCAATCACTCAACGATCAGCAGTGCGACTGAAAAGCGTCGCTAGACATTGTTGGAAGCTGCATTGCGCCCCATACGCATGCGCAGAAGTGCCACTTTTTCACCTAATCGCTGCGCTGCGAACGAAAGCAGCCAGTGATCAACTCGGAATGACCCCCAATATCTCCAAAGATCTACGCAATACTGGGTCTCCGAGTCACACCTGCAGCAGTGTATAGTATTAGAGATTAGCCTCAATCTGCGATCAGCCTTTATGGAGGTTGTACCAGGTACAGGTACCCAACCTTTGATAATTTAGACACTCTTTATGGGATGTGGATAATAACTCGGGGTATACAAAGAAGGAGTTTAACGCCCTAATTGGTGGGAAGGCATTTATTACATATGTGTATATATAATATTCCCCATCCCTAATAGCCTCAAACATATGTTGCCCCCTCATATGTCATGCATTATATGGGCAAGTGTACACTTGTTAGGGTACGTAAATGGGGCGAGAGGCACAGCTGTGGAATTTTAATCCCCAGATTACTCCAAAACTGCGGCTTCTTAGCAGTATGGGATATATTTAAAAAATATAAATCAAAGTACACCTTATGGAGGCCACCCCAGGGGAACTGCCACCGAAGCCTCTGTACAGTTTTGAGCATGGTATAGACTCCCCAGGAGAAGATATACATTCTGCAGTACAGGACAAAGTCCCTCAAATATGGTAAATTGGTTTACACACACACACACACACACACACACACACACACACACACACACACACACACACACACGAAAATGTCAGCACAGTTTCCCCACAGAATACCTTCAGAGAGTCACAGAGTATAAGGAGCCAGCCACACAGCACCCTAGTAGGCAGTTAATATGATAAAACGGCAGGCACTGACTGAGTAACCTTAATAGGAGAAACAGTTCATAAATCTACACCCCCCTTCTGTCTATAACCCTGGTACCTCAGAGGATAGCTGGAGTTATGTGGAGGGCAGCGTTCCCTGTCAGCGTTCTGATGCTTCTGCAGGGAGAAAATGGCGCTGGTGAGTGCTGGATCCACTCTGAGGAAGAAGCTCTGCCCCCTGTAATGGCGCGTCTTCCCGCACTTAAGAGATTATACTGGCCTGAGGTAATTTCTGCAGCAAACAGTGGGTTAGACCTTGTAAGCTATACTTGATCAGTGTAAGGTATTGCACTGGCCCAGGGCGCCCCTCACAGCGCCGCACTACAAGTACCGCTGAGCCCTCCAGAGCGCAGCCTGTCAGAGCTGCGCTCCTACCCTTGTGCCGCCATTTCCAGCCGGTGACCCGCTTACAGGGGCACCGGCATCATACTCACCACTCCATCTTCTGGCTCTGTTAGGGGGTGGCGGCCGTGCTGCGGGAGTGAGTGGTCGCCTCGTGGGCTTGCGATCATCACCCTTAGGAGCTCAGTGTCCTGTCAGCGGAGATAGGAGCCATTAACCTCTAGGGTTGGATCCTACTCCCCCCCCCCCCCACCCCCCCCCCCCCCAAGTCCCACGAAGCAGGGAGGCATTTCCAGCAGCCAACTCTTTTTAAAAAAAACAACAACACTAGAAAAACTCCTAGGAGCTCCCCTAGCTGTGACCGGCTCCACCGGCCACGTTTTCTAAACTGGGTCTGGTAGGAAGGGCATAGAGGGAGGAGCCAGCCTACACTATTAAACTCTTAAAGTGCCCATGGCTCCCAAGGGACCGTCTATACCCCATGGTACTAAATGGAACCCCAGCATCCTCTAGGACGTAAGAGAAATTATGTGAACCTTTAGGTTTAGCAGATATTTTGGAGGTGAAATTAGATTCGGATATTTTCAATCTATGGGATGACAATCAAGTGTGAGTGGACAACCTTTATTTTTTAAATCAAATCAAAGTCTGAGTGCACAACACATGTTTGTGGAAGTGTATCATACCATGAACTAAGGAGATTTCTGAGGACCTCAGAAAAAGAGTTTTTGATGCTTATCAGTAGAGATGAGCGGGTTCGGTTTCTCTGAATCCGAACCCGCACGAACTTCGTTTTTTTCACGGGTCCGAGCAGACTCGGATCCTCCCGCCTTGCTCGGTTAACCCGAGCGCGCCCGAACGTCATCATGACGCTGTCGGATTCTCGCGAGACTCGGATTCTATATAAGGAGCCGCGCGTCGCCGCCATTTTCACACGTGCATTGAGATTGATAGGGAGAGGACGTGGCTGGCGTCCTCTCCATTTAGATTAGGGTTGAGAGAGAGAGAGAGAGATTGACCTGAGGCTGTGATACTGTAGAAGAGAGTGCAGAGTTTAGTGACTGACGACCACAGTGACCACCAGACAGTGCAGTTGTTTGTTTTATTTAATATATCCGTTCTCTGCCTGAAAAAAACGATACACACAGTGACTCAGTCACATACCATATCTGTGTGCACTGCTCAGCCCAGTGTGCTGCATCAATGTATATATATATCTGACTGTGCTCAGCTCACACAGCTTATAATTGTGGGGGAGACTGGGGAGCACTGCAGTGCCAGTTATAGGTTATAGCAGGAGCCAGGAGTACATAATATTATATTAAAATTAAACAGTGCACACTTTTGCTGCAGGAGTGCCACTGCCAGTGTGACTAGTGACCAGTGACCTGACCACCAGTATATATAATATTAGTAGTATACTATCTCTTTATCAACCAGTCTATATTAGCAGCAGACACAGTACAGTGCGGTAGTTCACGGCTGTGGCTACCTCTGTGTCGGCACTCGGCAGCCCGTCCATAATTGTATATACCACCTAACCGTGGTTTTTTTTTCTTTCTTTATAGTCATACTAGTTACGAGTATACTATCTCTTTATCAACCAGTCTATATTAGCAGCAGACACAGTACAGTGCGGTAGTTCACGGCTGTGGCTACCTCTGTGTCGGCACTCGGCAGCCCGTCCATAATTGTATATACCACCTAACCGTGGTTTTTTTTTTCTTTCTTTATACATACATACTAGTTACGAGTATACTATCTCTTTATCAACCAGTCTATATATTAGCAGCAGACACAGTACAGTGCGGTAGTTCACGGCTGTGGCTACCTCTGTGTCGGCACTCTGCAGCCCGTCCATAATTGTATATACCAACTAACCGTGGTTTTTTTTTCTTTCTTTATACATACATACTAGTTACGAGTATACTATCTCTTTATCAACCAGTCTATATATTAGCAGCAGACACAGTACAGTGCGGTAGTTCACGGCTGTGGCTACCTCTGTGTCGGCACTCGGCAGCCCGTCCATAATTGTAGATACCACCTAACCGTGGTTTTTTTTTCTTTCTTTATACATACATACTAGTTACGAGTATACTATCTCTTTATCAACCAGTCTATATATTAGCAGCAGACACAGTACAGTGCGGTAGTTCACGGCTGTGGCTACCTCTGTGTCGGCACTCGGCAGCCCGTCCATAATTGTATATACCACCTAACCGTGGTTTTTTTTTTCTTTCTTTATACATACATACTAGTTACGAGTATACTATCTCTTTATCAACCAGTCTATATTAGCAGCAGACACAGTACAGTGCGGTAGTTCACGGCTGTGGCTACCTCTGTGTCGGCACTCGGCAGCCCGTCCATAATTGTATATACCACCTAACCGTGGTTTTTTTTTCTTTCTTTATACATACATACTAGTTACGAGTATACTATCTCTTTATCAACCAGTCTATATATTAGCAGCAGACACAGTACAGTGCGGTAGTTCACGGCTGTGGCTACCTCTGTGTCAGCACTCGGCAGCCCGTCCATAATTGTATATACCACCTAACCGTGGTTTTTTTTTCTTTCTTTATACATACATACTAGTTACGAGTATACTATCTCTTTATCAACCAGTCTATATATTAGCAGCAGACACAGTACAGTGCGGTAGTTCACGGCTGTGGCTACCTCTGTGTCGGCACTCGGCAGCCCGTCCATAATTGTATATACCACCTAACCGTGTTTTTTTTTCCTTTCTTTATAGTCATACTAGTTACGAGTATACTATCTCTTTATCAACCAGTCTATATTAGCAGCAGACACAGTACAGTGCGGTAGTTCACGGCTGTGGCTACCTCTGTGTCGGCACTCGGCAGCCCGTCCATAATTGTATATACCACCTAACCGTGGTTTTTTTTTCTTTCTTTATACATACATACTAGTTACGAGTATACTATCTCTTTATCAACCAGTCTATATTAGCAGCAGACACAGTACAGTGCGGTAGTTCACGGCTGTGGCTACCTCTGTGTCGGCACTCGGCAGCCCGTCCATAATTGTATATACCACCTAACCGTGGTTTTTTTTTCTTTCTTTATACATACATACTAGTTACGAGTATACTATCTCTTTATCAACCAGTCTATATATTAGCAGCAGACACAGTACAGTGCGGTAGTTCACGGCTGTGGCTACCTCTGTGTCGGCACTCGGCAGCCCGTCCATAATTGTATATACCACCTAACCGTGGTTTTTTTTTCTTTCTTTATACATACATACTAGTTACGAGTATACTATCTCTTTATCAACCAGTCTATATATTAGCAGCAGACACAGTACAGTGCGGTAGTTCACGGCTGTGGCTACCTCTGTGTCGGCACTCGGCAGCCCGTCCATAATTGTATATACCACCTAACCGTGGTTTTTTTTTCTTTCTTTATACATACATACTAGTTACGAGTATACTATCTCTTTATCAACCAGTCTATATTAGCAGCAGACACAGTACAGTGCGGTAGTTCACGGCTGTGGCTACCTCTGTGTCGGCACTCGGCAGCCCGTCCATAATTGTATATACCACCTAACCGTGGTTTTTTTTTCTTTCTTTATACATACATACTAGTTACGAGTATACTATCTCTTTATCAACCAGTCTATATATTAGCAGCAGACACAGTACAGTGCGGTAGTTCACGGCTGTGGCTACCTCTGTGTCGGCACTCGGCAGCCCGTCCATAATTGTATACTAGTATCCAATCCATCCATCTCCATTGTTTACCTGAGGTGCCTTTTAGTTGTGCCTATTAAAATATGGAGAACAAAAATGTTGAGGTTCCAAAATTAGGGAAAGATCAAGATCCACTTCCACCTCGTGCTGAAGCTGCTGCCACTAGTCATGGCCGAGACGATGAAATGCCAGCAACGTCGTCTGCCAAGGCCGATGCCCAATGTCATAGTACAGAGCATGTCAAATCCAAAACACCAAATATCAGTAAAAAAAGGACTCCAAAACCTAAAATAAAATTGTCGGAGGAGAAGCGTAACTTTGCCAATATGCCATTTACCACACGGAGTGGCAAGGAACGGCTGAGGCCCTGGCCTATGTTCATGGCTAGTGGTTCAGCTTCACATGAGGATGGAAGCACTCAGCCTCTCGCTAGAAAAATGAAAAGACTAAAGCTGGCAAAAGCAGTAGCACCGCAAAGAACTGTGCGTTCTTCGAAATCCCAAATCCACAAGGAGAGTCCGACTCCAATTGTGTCGGTTGCGATGCCTGACCTTCCCAACACTGGACGTGAAGAGCATGCGCCTTCCACCATTTGCACGCCCCCTGCAAGTGATGGAAGGAGCACCCGCAGTCCAGTTCCTGATAGTCAGATTGAAGATGTCAGTGTTGAAGTACACCAGGATGAGGAGGATATGGGTGTTGCTGGCGCTGGGGAGGAAATTGACCAGGAGGATTCTGATGGTGAGGTGGTTTGTTTAAGTCAGGCACCCGGGGAGACACTAGAGATGAGCGGGTTCGGTTTCTTTGAATCCGAACCCGCACGAACTTCACTTTTTTTTTCACGGGTCCGAGCGACTCGGATCTTCCCGCCTTGCTCGGTTAACCCGAGCGCGCCCGAACGTCATCATGACGCTGTCGGATTCTCGCGAGACTCGGATTCTATATAAGGAGCCGCGCGTCGCCGCCATTTTCACACGTGCATTGAGATTGATAGGGAGAGGACGTGGCTGGCGTCCTCTCCATTAGAATAGATTAGAAGAGAGAGAGAGAGAGAGAGATTGTGCAGACAGAGTTTACCACAGTGACCAGTGCAGTTGTTGTTAAGTTAACTTTTATTTAATATATCCGTTCTCTGCTATATCCGTTCTCTGCCTGAAAAAAACGATACACAGCAGTCACACAGTGTGACTCAGTCTGTGTGCACTCAGCTCAGCCCAGTGTGCTGCACATCAATGTATAAAAGATTATAATAATTGTGGGGGAGACTGGGGAGCACTGCAGGTTGTTATAGCAGGAGCCAGGAGTACATAATATTATATTAATTTAAAATTAAACAGTGCACACTTTTGCTGCAGGAGTGCCACTGCCAGTGTGACTAGTGGTGACCAGTGCCTGACCACCAGTATAGTAGTATATTGTTGTATACTATCTCTTTATCAACCAGTCTATATTAGCAGCAGACACAGTACAGTGCGGTAGTTCACGGCTGTGGCTACCTCTGTGTCGGCAGTCGGCACTCGGCAGGCAGTCCGTCCATCCATAATTGTATAATTATATACCACCTAACCGTGGTATTTTTTTTTCTTTCTTTATACCGTCGTCATAGTCATACTAGTTGTTACGAGTATACTACTATCTCTTTATCAACCAGTGTACAGTGCGGTAGTTCACGGCTGTGGCTACCTCTGTGTCGGCAGTCGGCAGGCAGTCCGTCCATCCATAATTGTATTATAATATATACCACCTAACCGTGGTTTTTTTTTCATTCTTTATACCGTCATAGTGTCATACTAGTTGTTACGAGTATACTACTTTCTCTTTATCAACCAGTGTACAGTGCGGTAGTTCACGGCTGTGGCTACCTCTGTGTCGGCAGTCGGCAGGCAGTCCGTCCATCCATAATTGTATTATAATATATACCACCTAACCGTGGTTTTTTTTTCATTCTTTATACCGTCATAGTCAGTCATACTAGTTGTTACGAGTATACTACTATCTCTTTATCAACCAGTGTACAGTGCGGTAGTTCACGGCTGTGGCTACCTCTGTGTCGGCACTCGGCAGGCAGTCCGTCCATCCATAATTGTATTATAATATATACCACCTAACCGTGGTTTTTTTTTCATTCTTTATACCGTCATAGTGTCATACTAGTTGTTACGAGTATACTACTATCTCTTTATCAACCAGTGTACAGTGCGGTAGTTCACGGCTGTGGCTACCTCTGTGTCGGCAGTCGGCAGGCAGTCCGTCCATCCATAATTGTATTATAATATATACCACCTAACCGTGGTTTTTTTTTCATTCTTTATACCGTCATAGTGTCATACTAGTTGTTACGAGTATACTACTATCTCTTTATCAACCAGTGTACAGTGCGGTAGTTCACGGCTGTGGCTACCTCTGTGTCGGAACTCGGCAGGCAGTCCGTCCATCCATAATTGTATTATTATAATATATACCACCTAACCGTGGTTTTTTTTTCATTCTTTATACCGTCATAGTGTCATACTAGTTGTTACGAGTATACTACGATCTCTTTATCAACCAGTGTACAGTGCGGTAGTTCACGGCTGTGGCTACCTCTGTGTCGGCAGTCGGCAGGCAGTCCGTCCATCCATAATTGTATTATAATATATACCACCTAACCGTGGTTTTTTTTTCATTCTTTATACCGTCATAGTCAGTCATACTAGTTGTTACGAGTATACTACTATCTCTTTATCAACCAGTGTACAGTGCGGTAGTTCACGGCTGTGGCTACCTCTGTGTCGGCAGTCGGCAGGCAGTCCGTCCATCCATAATTGTATTATAATATATACCACCTAACCGTGGTTTTTTTTTCATTCTTTATACCGTCATAGTGTCATACTAGTTGTTACGAGTATACTACTATCTCTTTATCAACCAGTGTACAGTGCGGTAGTTCACGGCTGTGGCTACCTCTGTGTCGGAACTCGGCAGGCAGTCCGTCCATCCATAATTGTATTATTATAATATATACCACCTAACCGTGGTTTTTTTTTCATTCTTTATACCGTCATAGTGTCATACTAGTTGTTACGAGTATACTACTATCTCTTTATCAACCAGTGTACAGTGCGGTAGTTCACGGCTGTGGCTACCTCTGTGTCGGCAGTCGGCAGGCAGTCCGTCCATCCATAATTGTATTATAATATATACCACCTAACCGTGGTTTTTTTTTCATTCTTTATACCGTCATAGTGTCATACTAGTTGTTACGAGTATACTACTATCTCTTTATCAACCAGTGTACAGTGCGGTAGTTCACGGCTGTGGCTACCTCTGTGTCGGCAGTCGGCAGGCAGTCCGTCCATCCATAATTGTATTATAATATATACCACCTAACCGTGGTTTTTTTTTCATTCTTTATACCGTCATAGTCAGTCATACTAGTTGTTACGAGTATACTACTATCTCTTTATCAACCAGTGTACAGTGCGGTAGTTCACGGCTGTGGCTACCTCTGTGTCGGAACTCGGCAGGCAGTCCGTCCATCCATAATTGTATTACAATATATACCACCTAACCGTGGTTTTTTTTTCATTCTTTATACCGTCATAGTCAGTCATACTAGTTGTTACGAGTATACTACTATCTCTTTATCAACCAGTGTACAGTGCGGTAGTTCACGGCTGTGGCTACCTCTGTGTCGGAACTCGGCAGGCAGTCCGTCCATCCATAATTGTATTATTATAATATATACCACCTAACCGTGGTTTTTTTTTCATTCTTTATACCGTCATAGTCAGTCATACTAGTTGTTACGAGTATACTACTATCTCTTTATCAACCAGTGTACAGTGCGGTAGTTCACGGCTGTGGCTACCTCTGTGTCGGCAGTCGGCAGGCAGTCCGTCCATCCATAATTGTATTATAATATATACCACCTAACCGTGGTTTTTTTTTCATTCTTTATACCGTCATAGTCAGTCATACTAGTTGTTACGAGTATACTACTATCTCTTTATCAACCAGTGTACAGTGCGGTAGTTCACGGCTGTGGCTACCTCTGTGTCGGCACTCGGCAGGCAGTCCGTCCAACCATAATTGTATTATAATATATACCACCTAACCGTGGTTTTTTTTTCATTCTTTATACCGTCGTCATACTAGTTGTTACGAGTATACTACTATCTCTTTATCAACCAGTGTACAGTGCGGTAGTTCACGGCTGTGGCTACCTCTGTGTCGGCACTCGGCAGGCAGTCCGTCCATCCATAATTGTATTATATACCACCTAACCGTGGTTTTTTTATACCACCTAACCGTGGCAGTCCGTCCATAATTGTATACTAGTATCCAATCCATCCATCTCCATTGTTTACCTGAGGTGCCTTTTAGTTCTGCCTATAAAATATGGAGAACAAAAAAGTTGAGGTTCCAAAATTAGGGAAAGATCAAGATCTACTTCCACCTCGTGCTGAAGCTGCTGCCACTAGTCATGGCCGAGACGATGAAATGCCAGCAACGTCGTCTGCCAAGGCCGATGCCCAATGTCATAGTACAGAGCATGTCAAATCCAAAACACCAAATATCAGAAAAAAAAGGACTCCAAAACCTAAAATAAAATTGTCGGAGGAGAAGCGTAAACTTGCCAATATGCCATTTACCACACGGAGTGGCAAGGAACGGCTGAGGCCCTGGCCTATGTTCATGGCTAGTGGTTCAGCTTCACATGAGGATGGAAGCACTCAGCCTCTCGCTAGAAAACTGAAAAGACTCAAGCTGGCAAAAGCACCGCAAAGAACTGTGCGTTCTTTGAAATCCCAAATCCACAAGGAGAGTCCAATTGTGTCGTTTGCGATGCCTGACCTTCCCAACACTGGACGTGAAGAGCATGCGCCTTCCACTATTTGCATGCCCCCTGCAAGTGCTGGAAGGAGCACCCGCAGTCCAGTTCCTGATAGTCAGATTGAAGATGTCAGTGTTGAAGTACACCAGGATGAGGAGGATATGGGTGTTGCTGGCGCTGGGGAGGAAATTGACCAGGAGGATTCTGATGGTGAGGTGGTTTGTTTAAGTCAGGCACCCGGGGAGACACCTGTTGTCCGTGGGAGGAATATGGCCGTTGACATGCCAGGTGAAAATACCAAAAAAATCAGCTCTTCGGTGTGGAGGTATTTCACCAGAAATGCGGACAACAGGTGTCAAGCCGTGTGTTCCCTTTGTCAAGCTGTAATAAGTAGGGGTAAGGACGTTAACCACCTCGGAACATCCTCCCTTATACGTCACCTGCAGCGCATTCATAATAAGTCAGTGACAAGTTCAAAAACTTTGGGTGACAGCGGAAGCAGTCCACTGACCAGTAAATCCCTTCCTCTTGTAACCAAGCTCACGCAAACCACCCCACCAACTCCCTCAGTGTCAATTTCCTCCTTCCCCAGGAATGCCAATAGTCCTGCAGGCCATGTCACTGGCAAGTCTGACGAGTCCTCTCCTGCCTGGGATTCCTCCGATGCATCCTTGCGTGTAACGCCTACTGCTGCTGGCGCTGCTGTTGTTGCCGCTGGGAGTCGATGGTCATCCCAGAGGGGAAGTCGTAAGCCCACTTGTACTACTTCCAGTAAGCAATTGACTGTTCAACAGTCCTTTGCGAGGAAGATGAAATATCACAGCAGTCATCCTACTGCAAAGCGGATAACTGAGTCCTTGACAACTATGTTGGTGTTAGACGTGCGTCCGGTATCCGCCGTTAGTTCACAGGGAACTAGACAATTTATTGAGGCAGTGTGCCCCCGTTACCAAATACCATCTAGGTTCCACTTCTCTAGGCAGGCGATACCGAGAATGTACACGGACGTCAGAAAAAGACTCACCAGTGTCCTAAAAAATGCAGTTGTACCCAATGTCCACTTAACCACGGACATGTGGACAAGTGGAGCAGGGCAGGGTCAGGACTATATGACTGTGACAGCCCACTGGGTAGATGTATGGACTCCCGCCGCAAGAACAGCAGCGGCGGCACCAGTAGCAGCATCTCGCAAACGCCAACTCTTTCCTAGGCAGGCTACGCTTTGTATCACCGCTTTCCAGAATACGCACACAGCTGAAAACCTCTTACGGCAACTGAGGAAGATCATCGCGGAATGGCTTACCCCAATTGGACTCTCCTGTGGATTTGTGGCATCGGACAACGCCAGCAATATTGTGTGTGCATTAAATATGGGCAAATTCCAGCACGTCCCATGTTTTGCACATACCTTGAATTTGGTGGTGCAGAATTTTTTAAAAAACGACAGGGGCGTGCAAGAGATGCTGTCGGTGGCCAGAAAAATTGCGGGACACTTTCAGCGTACAGGCACCACGTACAGAAGACTGGAGCACCACCAAAAACTACTGAACCTGCCCTGCCATCATCTGAAGCAAGAAGTGGTAACGAGGTGGAATTCAACCCTCTATATGCTTCAGAGGTTGGAGGAGCAGCAAAAGGCCATTCAAGCCTATACAATTGAGCACGATATAGGAGATGGAATGCACCTGTCTCAAGTGCAGTGGAGAATGATTTCAACGTTGTGCAAGGTTCTGATGCCCTTTGAACTTGCCACACGTGAAGTCAGTTCAGACACTGCCAGCCTGAGTCAGGTCATTCCCCTCATCAGGCTTTTGCAGAAGAAGCTGGAGGCATTGAAGAAGGAGCTAACACGGAGCGATTCCGCTAGGCATGTGGGACTTGTGGATGCAGCCCTTAATTCGCTTAACAAGGATTCACGGGTGGTCAATCTGTTGAAATCAGAGCACTACATTTTGGCCACCGTGCTCGATCCTAGATTTAAAGCCTACCTTGGATCTCTCTTTCCGGCAGACACAGGTCTGCTGGGGTTGAAAGACCTGCTGGTGACAAAATTGTCAAGTCAAGCGGAACGCGACCTGTCAACATCTCCTCCTTCACATTCTCCCGCAACTGGGGGTGCGAGGAAAAGGCTCAGAATTCCGAGCCCACCCGCTGGCGGTGATGCAGGGCAGTCTGGAGCGACTGCTGATGCTGACATCTGGTCCGGACTGAAGGACCTGACAACGATTACGGACATGTCGTCTACTGTCACTGCATATGATTCTCTCAACATTGATAGAATGGTGGAGGATTATATGAGTGACCGCATCCAAGTAGGCACGTCACACAGTCCGTACTTATACTGGCAGGAAAAAGAGGCAATTTGGAGGCCCTTGCACAAACTGGCTTTATTCTACCTAAGTTGCCCTCCCACAAGTGTGTACTCCGAAAGAGTGTTTAGTGCCGCCGCTCACCTTGTCAGCAATCGGCGTACGAGGTTACATCCAGAAAATGTGGAGAAGATGATGTTCATTAAAATGAATTATAATCAATTCCTCCGCGGAGACATTGACCAGCAGCAATTGCCTCCACAAAGTACACAGGGAGCTGAGATGGTGGATTCCAGTGGGGACGAATTGATAATCTGTGAGGAGGGGGATGTACACGGTGATATATCGGAGGGTGAAGATGAGGTGGACATCTTGCCTCTGTAGAGCCAGTTTGTGCAAGGAGAGATTAATTGCTTCTTTTTTGGGGGGGGTCCAAACCAACCCGTCATATCAGTCACAGTCGTGTGGCAGACCCTGTCACTGAAATGATGGGTTGGTTAAAGTGTGCATGTCCTGTTTTGTTTATACAACATAAGGGTGGGTGGGAGGGCCCAAGGATAATTCCATCTTGCACCTCTTTTTTCTTTTCTTTTTCTTTGCATCATGTGCTGATTGGGGAGGGTTTTTTGGAAGGGACATCCTGCGTGACACTGCAGTGCCACTCCTAGATGGGCCCGGTGTTTGTGTCGGCCACTAGGGTCGCTAATCTTACTCACACAGCTACCTCATTGCGCCTCTTTTTTTCTTTGCGTCATGTGCTGTTTGGGGAGGGTTTTTTGGAAGGGACATCCTGCGTGACACTGCAGTGCCACTCCTAGATGTGCCCGGTGTTTGTGTCGGCCACTAGGGTCGCTAATCTTACTCACACAGTCAGCTACCTCATTGCGCCTCTTTTTTTCTTTGCGTCATGTGCTGTTTGGGGAGGGTTTTTTGGAAGGGCCATCCTGCGTGACACTGCAGTGCCACTCCTAGATGGGCCCGGTGTTTGTGTCGGCCACTAGGGTCGCTAATCTTACTCACACAGCTACCTCATTGCGCCTCTTTTTTTCTTTGCGTCATGTGCTGTTTGGGGAGGGTTTTTTGGAAGGGACATCCTGCGTGACACTGCAGTGCCACTCCTAGATGGGCCCGGTGTTTGTGTCGGCCACTAGGGTCGCTTATCTTACTCACACAGCGACCTCGGTGCAAATTTTAGGACTAAAAATAATATTGTGAGGTGTGAGGTATTCAGAATAGACTGAAAATGAGTGTAAATTATGGTTTTTGAGGTTAATAATACTTTGGGATCAAAATGACCCCCAAATTCTATGATTTAAGCTGTTTTTTAGTGTTTTTTGAAAAAAACACCCGAATCCAAAACACACCCGAATCCGACAAAAATAATTCGGTGAGGTTTTGCCAAAACGCGTTCGAACCCAAAACACGGCCGCGGAACCGAACCCAAAACCAAAACACAAAACCCGAAAAATTTCAGGCGCTCATCTCTAGGAGACACCTGTTGTCCGTGGTAGGAATATGGCCGTTGACATGCCTGGTGAAAATACCAAAAAAATCAGCTCTTCGGTGTGGAAGTATTTCACCAGAAATGCGGACAACAGGTGTCAAGCCGTGTGTTCCCTTTGTCAAGCTGTAATAAGTAGGGGTAAGGACGTTAACCACCTCGGAACATCCTCCCTTATACGTCACCTGCAGCGCATTCATAATAAGTCAGTGACAAGTTCAAAAACTTGGGCCGACAGCGGAAGCAGTCCACTGACCAGTAAATCCCTTCCTCTTGTAACCAAGCTCACGCAAACCACCCCACCAACTCCCTCAGTGTCAATTTCCTCCTTCCCCAGGAATGCCAATAGTCCTGCAGGCCATGTCACTGGCAATTCTGACGAGTCCTCTCCTGCCTGGGATTCCTCCGATGCATCCTTGCGTGTAACGCCTACTGCTGCTGGCGCTGCTGTTGTTGCTGCTGGGAGTCGATGGTCATCCCAGAGGGGAAGTCGTAAGACCACTTTTACTACTTCCACCAAGCAATTGACTGTCCAACAGTCCTTTGCGAGGAAGATGAAATATCACAGCAGTCATCCTACTGCAAAGCGGATAACTGAGGCCTTGACATCCTGGGTGGTGAGAAACGTGGTTCCGGTATCCATCATTACTGCAGAGCCAACTAGAGACTTGTTGGAGGTACTGTGTCCCCGGTACCAAATACCATCTAGGTTCCATTTCTCTAGGCAGGCGATACCGAAAATGTACACAGACCTCAGAAAAAGAGTCACCAGTGTCCTAAAAAATGCAGCTGTACCCAATGTCCACTTAACCACGGACATGTGGACAAGTGGAGCAGGGCAGGGTCAGGACTATATGACTGTGACAGCCCACTGGGTAGATGTATGGACTCCCGCCGCAAGAACAGCAGCGGCGGCACCAGTAGCAGCATCTCGCAAACGCCAACTCTTTCCTAGGCAGGCTACGCTTTGTATCACCGGTTTCCAGAATACGCACACAGCTGAAAACCTCTTACGGCAACTGAGGAAGATCATCGCGGAATGGCTTACCCCAATTGGACTCTCCTGTGGATTTGTGGCATCGGACAACGCCAGCAATATTGTGTGTGCATTAAATCTGGGCCAATTCCAGCACGTCCCATGTTTTGCACATACCTTGAATTTGGTGGTGCAGAATTTTTTAAAAAACGACAGGGGCGTGCAAGAGATGCTGTCGGTGGCCAGAAGAATTGCGGGACACTTTCGGCGTACAGGCACCACGTACAGAAAACTGGAGCACCACCAAAAACTACTGAACCTGCCCTGCCATCATCTGAAGCAAGAAGTGGTAACGAGGTGGAATTCAACCCTGTATATGCTTCAGAGGTTGGAGGAGCAGCAAAAGGCCATTCAAGCCTATACAATTGAGCACGATATAGGAGGTGGGATGCACCTGTCTCAAGCGCAGTGGAGAATGATTTCAGTGTTGTGCAAGGTTCTGATGCCCTTTGAACTTGCCACACGTGAAGTCAGTTCAGACACTGCCAGCCTGAGTCAGGTCATTCCCCTCATCAGGCTTTTGCAGAAGAAGCTGGAGACATTGAAGGAGGAGCTAACACGGAGCGATTCCGCTAGGCATGTGGGACTTGTGGATGGAGCCCTTAATTCGCTTAGCAAGGATTCACGGGTGGTCAATCTGTTGAAATCAGAGCACTACATTTTGGCCACCGTGCTCGATCCTAGATTTAAAGCCTACCTTGGATCTCTCTTTCCGGCAGACACAAGTCTGCTGGGGTTCAAACACCTGCTGGTGAGTAAATTGTCAAGTCAAGCGGAACGCGACCTGTCAACAACATCTCCTCCTTCACATTCTCCCGCAACTGGGGGTGCGAGGAAAAGGCTCAGAATTCCGAGCCCACCCGCTGGCGGTGATGCAGGGCAGTCTGGAGCGACTGCTGATGCTGACATCTGGTCCGGACTGAAGGACCTGACAACGATTACGGACATGTCGTCTACTGTCACTGCATATGATTCTCTCCCCATTGAAAGAATGGTGGAGGATTATATGAGTGACCGCATCCAAGTAGGCACGTCACACAGTCCGTACTTATACTGGCAGGAAAAAGAGGCAATTTGGAGGCCCTTGCACAAACTGGCTTTATTCTACCTAAGTTGCCCTCCCACAAGTGTGTACTCCGAAAGAGTGTTTAGTGCCGCCGCTCACCTTGTCAGCAATCGGCGTACGAGGTTACATCCAGAAAATGTGGAGAAGATGATGTTCATTAAAATGAATTATAATCAATTCCTCCGTGGAGACATTGACCAGCAGCAATTGCCTCCACAAAGTACACAGGGAGCTGAGATGGTGGATTCCAGTGGGGACGAATTGATAATCTGTGAGGAGGGGGATGTACACGGTGATATATCGGAGGATGATGATGAGGTGGACATCTTGCCTCTGTAGAGCCAGTTTGTGCAAGGAGAGATTAATTGCTTCTTTTTTGGTGGGGGTCCAAACCAACCCGTCATATCAGTCACAGTCGTGTGGCAGACCCTGTCACTGAAATGATGGGTTGGTTAAAGTGTGCATGTCCTGTTTATACAACATAAGGGTGGGTGGGAGGGCCCAAGGACAATTCCATCTTGCACCTCTTTTTTCTTTTCTTTTTCTTTGCGTCATGTGCTGTTTGGGGAGGGTTTTTTGGAAGGGACATCCTGCGTGACACTGCAGTGCCACTCCTAGATGGGCCCGGTGTTTGTGTCGGCCACTAGGGTCGCTTATCTTACTCACACAGCTACCTCATTGCGCCTCTTTTTTTCTTTGCGTCATGTGCTGTTTGGGGAGGGTTTTTTGGAAGGGACATCCTGCGTGACACTGCAGTGACACTCCTAGATGGGCCCGGTGTTTGTGTCGGCCACTAGGGTCGCTTATCTTACTCACACAGCTACCTCATTGCGCCTCTTTTTTTCTTTGCGTCATGTGCTGTTTGGGGAGGGTTTTTTGGAAGGGACATCCTGCGTGACACTGCAGTGCCACTCCTAGATGGGCCCGGTGTTTGTGTCGGCCACTAGGGTCGCTAATCTTACTCACACAGCTACCTCATTGCGCCTCTTTTTTTCTTTGCGTCATGTGCTGTTTGGGGAGGGTTTTTTGGAAGGGCCATCCTGCGTGACACTGCAGTGCCACTCCTAGATGGGCCCGGTGTTTGTGTCGGCCACTAGGGTCGCTTATCTTACTCACACAGCGACCTCGGTGCAAATTTTAGGACTAAAAATAATATTGTGAGGTGTGAGGTATTCAGAATAGACTGAAAATGAGTGGAAATTATGGTTTTTGAGGTTAATAATACTTTGGGATCAAAATGACCGCCAAATTCTATGATTTAAGCTGTTTTTTAGGTTTTTTGGAAAAAAACACCCGAATCCAAAACACACCCGAATCCGACAAAAAAAATTCGGTGAGGTTTTGCCAAAACGCGGTCGAACCCAAAACACGGCCGCGGAACCGAACCCAAAACCAAAACACAAAACCCGAAAAATTTCCGGCGCTCATCTCTACTTATCAGGGTGGTAATGGTTACAAAACCATCTCTAAAGAGTTTGGACTCCATCAATCAACAGGAGAAAATTCCAGACCATTATTACCCTTCTCATAAGTGGTTGATCAACAAAGATCACGGCATCTAATAGTTTGCAAGGTCACAGAGGAACCCAAAGTGACCTCTAAGAAAATGAAGACCTTACTCGCATTAGCTAATGTTAATGTTCATGAGTCCACCATCATGAGGACACTGAACAACAATGGCGTGCATGGCACATGATTGCAAGGAGAAAGCCACTGTTCTCCAAAAAGAACATTGTTGCCAGTCTGCAGTTTGCTAAAAATTACCTGGACAAGCCAGAAGACTACTGGAACAATATTTTGTGGACAGATGAGTCCAAAATAGATTTTGTTTTAAATTAGAAGTGTTATGTTTGGAGAAAGGAGAACACTGCATTCCATCATAATAACCTAAACCATCTGTGAAACACGGAGGTGGTGGTATCATGATTTGGGCCTGTTTTGCTGCATCTGGCCCTGGACGACTTGCCATCATTGATGGGACAATGAATTCTCAATTATACCAGAATTTTCTAAAGGAAAATGTAATCTGTCCATGAGCTGCATCTTAAGAGAACGTGTCATACAGTAAGACAATGACCCAAACCACACAAGGCATTTGATCAAAGAATGGTTAAAGAAAAATACATTTAAAGCTTTGGAACGGCCAAGTTAAAGTCCTGACCTTAATCCAACTGAAATGTTGTGAAAGGACCTGAAGCGAGCAGTTCATGAGAGGAAATCCACCACCATAAAAGAGTTGAAGCTGGTTTGTACTGGGAAATAGGGTAAAATTCCTCAAAGTCGATGTTCAGGACTAATCAACAATTAACGGAAACATTTACATGCAGTAATTGCTGCACAAGGGGGTCATACCAGATACTGAAGCAAAGGTGCATAAGAATTCCTTAGACAGACCTAAGGAACAAATAGGGTTACATTTTCCAAAAGGGTAAATGAAAAGGGGCAGACTAACTGGCCCAAGTGGTTCTTATTTTCCATCAAAGTCTATGTTTCTATACTTTTGCCACTCACAGATAAAAAAAATGAACACATCTAATTTTTTTGTCTCAGTTGTTTGATATGGTTTTCTTTATCTACTTTTATCTGAGGTAGTTTTAGGCCAAATTTCAGCAGAAATATAGAAAATTCTGAAGAGTTCACAAACTTTCAAGCACCACTGTACATACTGTACCCTCACTGTATTCAACTTACTGTATGCTAGCATACTCCTCTTCTACCTCTCCTCGTAGAAATCTAAGATACACACAAATCTATTTTTAAACGCATTTCAGTGCAGCAATATGAGGCTGATGTAGAGTTGCTGGCACTACTACTGTGGGCATTATGTGTATAAGGGACACTACTGCAGGCATTATGTGTATAAGCAGCACTTCTGTGGGCATTATGTGTATAAGCAGCACTAGTATGTGCATTATGTGTAAGGAGCACTACTGTTACGGGTATTGAGTATAAGGGAATAAGGGGTAGCACTGTGTTATGTAACATGAATAAGGGGCACTACTGTATGTCATATCATGAATAAGGGGCACTACTATGTGGTGTAATATGAATCAGGAGCACTATGTGCGGTGTAATGTGAATAAGATTGTTCTACTGTGTGGCATCATTTGAATTGGGGGTACTTTTGTGTGACCATGACCCATTTTATGCAACTAGGGGTTGCCTAAACCATAGCACTGGCCCTGGCTGCGCCTAATGGGAGAGAGGGTAAGTGGTGGGGGAAATGAGTTCCACCACCTCTACAGGACACTTTAAGCCCATTAGGCAGTGCCACAGGATTCAATTACAGTAAAGTCACAGAGTTTCTGTCGCCCCCAAATGCTGCACCGTAACCAGGCTATAAATTAGGCACACAAAAGTGTTTGGAGTGTTTGGCATGGGAGGTCATCACTGAGGTGCAGAGCCATAGAGGGCAATGACAGGCACGGGAGATGGGGATGCGGGGCCATATCATGGGGGCGTAATTGTTCACCCCCCAAAATAACCCTCCAAACAACTATGCACAGAAGTGGAGTGGGCACTGGCGTATTTGTAATGGGTGCAGTGTGTGCGGTGCAAATAGTCCCCTGGGGTCCAAGGGGCCCACACTGCATACCCTGCATCCATTATTGTTAATACCCTCCGGAGTCCCGTGGCACAGCAGCAGTGCTGCTGCTGGGAAAATGGGCGGTGTAATTTTCCCAGTGTTTTGCGCATGCGTAGTAGGTATATCACTGGGAAAATGGCCGCCACGCCATTTTCCTGGGTGCTCGGTATGCGCTCTAGGCTCCGGGACAGATAGGGACCCTATTGCCCAGGGCTACAGCGCTACCAGCTAGAGGGGGGCAGGCTGAGCTCGTACACGGGTCTCCTCTCTAGATATTCCACTGGGAGGGGGGCATACTTCTCCCTGCACAACTGTCCTAGGCCCCTTAAACAAGCACAGGTCAGGTTATTTAGTACCTGCCCCCCCCCCCCCCCCCCCCCCCCCCTTGACACCCCTACAGCGGTATGTAATTGTGTTGCCACTGTTATGTACAATTAGTGTATGTGTGTGGTGTGTGAGCGGTGGGGAGGAGATGATGCTGCTAGATTCCATAGTCTTGACAATATTTTTATTATTCTATTATCCTGTAGCTGATAACTAGCCATAGAGTAACAAATACCTGAGAATATTTCACTTTCTGAAACTGAAGGCCACATACCGTACAAAAAAATAATAAACTAATATTTTTGCCTCTTTATTGTTCATGGATGATCACCAACCTATTTTACAGGAACCATTACCAGCTCTCTATAACATTTATATTAAGATTTTATCAATTCCGCGAACCTAATGTTCAAGTTGTTCTGTAATTAAATATAAATATTTAAATAGGAACATTCTGGTTTCCAGTGAAGAACGCTCATGAATTATTCTAGAGCCTAAAACAATAAAACATCTGTTACTAGTTTCTTTAACATGTGATTATGAGATAGCTCAATTAATAGGACGAAATCGCAGGGGACAATGCGACTTCCTTAATTAGCCGTCATGTCACAAAGTTGCTTAGCTACCTTCATTCTTCTTTTGAGGTTAAGAGAGAACACGCTGACATGTTGTGCTAAGCGGTTGCTAGGATTGAAGTAATATCCTTCCTTAATGCTAGGAAAACAATGAGTATTATAAAGACATAAAGCCTTTCTTATCCTATAGCAAAGCATATATTATCACATTGCATAAATTGAACTTTATTATATGAACTGAAGGAAAAAGTAACTATACTAAATTAATTTTGTGTAACCCACTGTTTGCCGGGTGGGTTGTGGGCTCCAATGCACCTACCACTAGTACACACAGGTCGAGTGACTTATGCTCATACTCTCACAAGTGGAGATGTATCAAACTTTAGAGTGAGGTAAATTACAGAGAGGTAAAGTACCAACCAATCAGGCAGTCGTGTCACTTGGCAACAGAGTTGACACTCTTTCCCTTCCACTTCTCTGCCTCTACTCAGTTGCAGTCTTATCAGTGTCCACAGATGCCTCCAGGCAATGACTATGGATCAATCCGTGGTAGGAGGTATGTTAGGAGGTCCTTCCTATGTTCTCTCAGAGGGGTCCATTAATCATTGAATATTTGCGGCTTTTTGCCACAAACCCCTCGTTTTTATGGGGGGTATCCGCAAATATTTATTATCCTCAACGTATGACAGAGGAACTGCAGCCGCAACCCCCATACGTTTCTAAGGGAGTGTGATGTTTTATCAAGCTCTGGAATACAAAACCCCCGCAGCTACCACAATTTTCCGTTGTAGCCTACGGGTTACAGATAGCATAATTAGCCTGTAACTCTCCCCGGAAATGGCCGCTGCGCATGTGTGGTCAGTGAGGCCTCGTATGTGGAGGAGCCCTGGCAACTCACTGAGCACACCGCAGGAAGGGACTCTTCTTGCAGCCCCTGTGCCTGCTGTTGCTTGGTCTCACATATGCCCATAAGAATCGCATCCTGCTATGTGATTCTGGGTGCTAACATCTGGGCCGAAACTAGGTGTGTGCCAATGGTGCCTTGCCGACAGTGCAAATGCACTGAGGGCGCACCATCTGGCAGCACACCCCTCACCCACATGGCCACGTTCTCCAGTCGACTCACTCCTGCCTGCGCCTGTCTCCCGCCTCCTTTACTGCAGGGGACTCAGGCGCGCTGCCTAGGGCTGGCTCAGTATGCGGGCTGCGGCGGGCAAGCAGCGTGGTCATCCGTGACACTCACCACTATCAACAACTCCTCAGTGTCCAGACTTCGCTGCCCCTCTGGTCTCCGTGGCTTCACTCTGCAGCGTCCCAACCTCTGCACTGATAAGCAGCAACGGGCTGTCCTCAGAGACAGTCGCGGCGATGGCTCTCCCACCTTTCCTCTGAAAGCCCCAGACTCAGGTCAGAATGTCGGTTCGGGAGCAACTGCATCACGCCGGGGGAGCGGCCGCGGAGGAGAGAGGATGGAGGAGAAGCAGGGGGACTCTGCTGCCTAATGTGTAAAAAGGAGATACTGCCTGCTTAATATGTGAAAAGGAGACTTGCCTGCTTTATGTGTAAAAAGGGGACCCTGCTGCCTAATGTGTGAAATGGGGAATCTGCTGCCTAATGTGTAAAAAGTAGAGATGTGCGGCGGGCACTTTTCGTGTTTTGTGTTTTGGTTTTGGATCTGGATTTTCGCTCGTGTTTTGGATCTGGATTGGTTTTGCCAAAACCATCCTTTCGGGTTTTGGTTTAGGTTTTGGATCTGGATGATTTTTAAAAAAAACACAAAAACAGCTAAAATCACAGAATTTGGGGGTATTTTTGATCCTGCGGTATTATTAACCTCAATAACATTAATTTCCACTCATTTCCAGTCTATTCTGAACACATCACACCTCACAATCTTGTTTTAAGCCAAAAGATTGCACTGAGGTAGCTGGATGACTTTGCTAAGCGACACAAGTGTGGGGCACAAACACCTGGCCCTTCTAGGAGTGGCACTGCAGTGTCAGACAGGATGGCACTAAAAACTAGGCCCCAAAGAGCACATCCTGCAAAGAAAAAAAAAAGAGGCAAACCAAGTCGCTGGGTGACTAAGCTAAGCGACACAAGTGTGCGGCACAAACACCTGGCCCATCTAGGAGTGGTACTGCAGTGGCAGACAGGATGGCACTTTTGAAAACTAGGCCCCAAATAGCACATCATGCAAAGAAGAAAAAGAGGTGCAGTGAGGTAGCTGGATGACTTTGCTAAGCGACACAAGTGTGCGGCACAAACACCTGACCCATCTAGGAGTGGCACTGTAGTGTCAAACAGGATGGCACTTTTAAAAACTAGGCCCAAAACAGCACATCATGCAAAGAAGAGAAACAGGTGCAATGAGGTAGCTGGATGACTAAGCTAAGCGACACAAGTGTGCAGCACAAACTCCTGGCCCATCTAGGAGTGACACTGCAGGGCAGACAGGATGGCACTTTTAAAAACTAGGCCCCAAACAGCTCATCATGCAAAGAAGAAAAAGAGGTGCAATGAGGTAGCTAGATGACTAAGCTAAGCGACACAAGTGTGCGGCACAAACACCTGACCCATCTAGGAGTGGCACGCAGTGGCTGAATGTTAAAAGTGGTCCGCAATTTTTCGGGCCACGGACACCATCTCCTGCACGCCCGTCATTTTTCAAAAAATTCTGCACCACCAAATTAATTGTATGTGCAAAACATGGGACGTGCTGGAATTTGCCCTGATGTGATGCACGCACAATATTCGTGGATTTATATGGCAGTACCCCTGGAGATTTACAGCAGTGCCCCTGGACTTATACGGCTGCACCACTAGACTGGATTTACTGTATACGGCAGCACCCCTGGACTTATACAGCAGTACCCCTGGACTTCTACGGCAGTACCACTGGATTTATATGGCAGTACCTCTGGACTTATACGGCAGTACCACTGGCCTTATACGGCAGTACCATTGGCCTTACCTCGTTACCACCTCTTGCTTCAGTTGATGGCGGGGCAGGTTCAGGAGTGTTTGCTGACGCTCCAATCTTCGGCACACAGTGGCAGAATGCTGAAAGTGGCCCGCAATTTTCCGGGCCACCGACAGCATCTCCTGCACACCCCTCTCATTTTTCAAAAAATTCTGCACCACCAAATTAATTGTATGTGCAAAACATGGGTCATGCTGGAATTTGCCCAGATGTAATGCACGCACAATATTGGTGGACTTATATGGCAGTACCTCTGGACTTTTACAGCAGTGCCCCTGGACTTATACGGCTGCACCACTAGATTGGATTTACTGTATACGGCAGCACCCCTGGACTTATACAGCAGTACCCCTGGACTTATACAGCAGTACCCCTGGACTTCTATGGCAGTACCACTGGATTTATATGGCAGTACCCCTGGACTTATACGGCAGTACCACTGGCCTTATACGGCAGTACCATTGGCCTTACCTCGTTACCACCTCTTGCTTCAGTTGATGGCGGGGCAGGTTCAGGAGTGTTTGCTGACGCTCCAATCTTCGGCACACAGTGGCAGAATGCCGAAAGTGGCACGCAATTTTCCGGGCTACCAACAGCATCTCCTGCACACCCCTCTCATTTTTCAAAAAATTCTGCACCACCAAATTAATTGTATGTGCAAAACATGGGTCATGCTGGAATTTGCCCAGATGTAATGCACGCACAATATTGGTGGCGTTGTCTGATATCACAAATCCCCAGGAGAGTCCAATTGGGGTAAGCCATTCTGCGATGATGTTCCTCAGTTTCCGTAAGAGGTTGTCAGCTGTGTGCCTCTTATGGAAAGTGGTGATACATAGCGTAGCCTGCCTAGGAACGAGTTGGCGTTTGCGAGATGCTGCTAATGGTTCCGCTGCTGTTGTTGCTGCAGGAGGCCATACATCTACCCAGTGGGCTGTTACAGTCATATAGTGCTTAGTCTGCCCTGTTCCACTTGTCCACATGTCTGTGGTTAAGTGGACACTGGATACAACCGCATTTTGTAGGACACTGGTGACTCTTTTTCTGACGTCTGTGTACATTCTCGGCATCACCTGCCTAGAGAAGTGGAACCTAGATGGGATTTGATACCGGGGACACACTTTCTCCATCCAATCTCTAAGTGCCACTGAACTAATGGTGGATACCGGACGCACCTCTAACACCAACATAGCTGTCAAGGCTTCAGTTATCCACTTTGCAAAAGGATGACTGCTGTCATATTTCATCTTCCTCACAAAGGACTGTTGGACAGTCAATTGCTTACTGGAAGTAGTACAAGTGGTCTTCCGACTTCCCCTCTGGGATGACGATCGACTCCTAGCAGCAACAACAGCAGCGGCAGCAACAGCAGGCGTACCACTTAAGGATCCTACGGAGGAATCCCGGTTAGGAGAGGACTCCTCAGTCTTGACAGTGACATGGCCTGCAGGACTACGGATGTTCCTGACTGAGGAGGAAGTTGACATGGTTGGAGTTGGTGGTGTGACTTGCAGGAGCTTGGGTACAGAATGGTCTGAGTAGTCACCAAAGATTTAACAAGTGAGGGATTGAATGTAGTGTTAAAATCCCCCCCAGGATAAGGTGTCCCTCAGTCCAGTCCTGCAGCTTAACATATAGGTCTGAGAAGAACTCATTATTAGGGCCCGTAGGAGCATAAACAGTGGCAATCATGTATACATCCCCTTCCAGTCACAATTTTACAATCAAAAATCTACACTCAGAGTCACAAAAATGGTAAAAAAATTGTATAATGGAGAGATTTGTTAATAAGCAGAAGCACACCCCTTCGTTTAGCATAGTAGGAAGCGGGGATATAATCAGTGAACCATGTGTCCCGCAAAGTGTTAGGATTTCCTTCCCTCCAGTGAGTCTCTTGCAATACCGCTACATCTGGTTCATGTCTTTTTAAATGCTGTAACACTTTCCTATGTTTCAATGGCATATTAAGACCCTCTACATTCAAGGAGAGGAACTTAATGAGATCCCATGTGGAAGATGATACAGTTTGAGGAAGGGCCATATCAACCTATACCCGACTAAAGAAACATATTTTGTAAACTAAATATAGAAAGGATGATGGGCCCCATTGCCCTGCCAGTAGGGGTACCATCAAGGGACACAATGTGCAATCTCGTAACAATATCTGTAACAGCAGGAACAAACATAGATTATAATCACATGAGGCAGGCCAACCTATTATTTTAATTTTTGGAACCCAAACAAAAGCCCAAAAGGGCCAATCATGTACACCAAAAACATTTACGAATTGGATAAGGAGAGGGGGAAACAGGGGGAAGCATGAAGTAACCATTTTCATGGTAGGTAGGAAACATATAGAACAATCGATAGAACAAAATCAAAAGGCCGCCCAAGGAACAACACATAGGAGCAAGGGCATACACTTTAGATCTTGTAAAGATCTTGTAAAGCAAAACAGCAATATTAGCAATAACAGATACATCACAGCGTAATGTGGACATAATACTTGCGGGACATCCTCAAAGTAAATAAGCATCATACGGCAATTTGATAGGCTAATCCAACAGAGAGGCAACTAGAGTTTTTGCCGGTGTCACAGAAAATATTGCTTCCCGTTGTGTTGTACCCTCAACTTAGGGGGGTAGAGCAGGGCAAAGCAAATGCCAGCGTCAAACAATGATATGCAGACAGAAGAGAACTCTCTATGTCGCATCGCTTCTAGTAGGAGAAATCTTGGAAGAGGAGAAGTTTATCTCCAAGATAAGTGAGGCCTTGCAATATCCTGGGCATCCAGTAGGCGTAGTTTATACGTATAGTTGAGAAGCTCGAAGATGACCGGACGGGGCCTGCGACGATCTGTTTGATGATCTGGACCAATTCGGTGAGCACGATCTACCAACATTGAACCAGCTGGGGGAAAGCAATCTAACTCTTCCGGAAGCCAAGTGGAGACCAAGTCCAACAGATCTCGTTGTTTGATCGATTCAGGTAAGCCAATGAGCCACAGGTTATTAAGATGACTACAATTCTCGAGGTCACCAAGCTTTTCATAGACGGCTTGTAGCGAGGCCTCTTGGGAAGCAATGGTGGCTTTAGCAGCGAGAAGATCATCTTCCACATTTGAGATCGTCTGCTCCGCTTTATCAAAACGGGCACTATGTTCCTTAAGTTGCGCAAGTGCAGATTCAATGGCATCTTTTATACCCTCCAGCTTTTTATCCAATAAGGGCGACAATAAATCAGATATTTCCTGAGCCTTGGCCACCGATGCTGCACTATACGCAGCAGGGTCAGAGACACCTTGCAGAATATCAACACCAGCAGGAGACGCCGGTGGACTCGCGGTCATCGATGATGTGGCTCTTGTCTTCCTCGCTTTGAGGCCCGGGGCACATTTGCCCCCTCTCTGGGGTTTAGCTATACATTTCTCCATTCACGGGAATAACTGTGTTGTGCCAAAGTTGTGCAGTCCTGGCCATTGGGGTTGGGGTGGGGTGGTGGTGGGGCGATACAAAATATGGATACAGTTCCCAATTAGGACGCGAACAAGTTGTATTATGCAGCATTTGATCCAAAGGAAGGCTATCACAGAGAACACACACTGGAACCAAATGTGAAACAGCTGGACCCTGTCAGGGTGAGGGTATGGCTTAAGTTTAACAAGATATAAATAGGTACAAAGACTGTCAGTCACAGTCACACACACACACACACACACACACACACACACACACTGTAATTGTCAACACGTTCATGGAAGGCTGGAAACAGCCTCCAGAGAAGCTCCCGGTGTTACAAAATCTGCAGCTGTATGAGGGGGCAGAAAGTTGGTGCAGAGGACAGGCAATGGTGAGGCCAGGAAGATCCCCTAAATCCAGAGCACCACCCGCTGGGTCCTGACCAGTGACCGAAGCCTAGAAGCAGTAGTCAAGTGTGAGTGACAGGGAGATAAAGGGCTGCTGCAGGAGAGTGCAGCAATCCGCCGGCAGTATGAGCAGGAAAGTAACCGGCGGGAGGGATTCGCCTAGAGAAGCCACTTCCAACTGCGGGGACCAGCGAGCTGCGGCAGCACTGCTCTAGTCAGCGGGAGGGAGAGGGCGGCAAGATGGCGGCTATGGGAGCTGTCGTTTCACAAATGCCTGGGTTTTTGGGATAGGCAGGAGGTGGGGATCCGGGAGCCGTGTCCACTTGCCCACCGCTATCTCCTATACGCACCCAGATGGAATTGGGGCACTTCACGCCGCACTAAGAGGTACTATTTGGCACCGATCTCAGGGGGGAGAGGACAGCTTATTTAAAATGCGGCCAGTGCAGGGTCCATCCTGCAATCATTTTTTATTAATTTTTATAATTGATTATCAATGGGTCTGAGCCCATCTCTAATCCACATAGACACAGTGCTATTTTGGTCAGTGACTGTAATATGGGCGTAGTATGAATAATAAATGGACGTAGTGCAGAGGGAATAAGCCTTGCTTTCTTGCAGTCACTGCCTGTAAACACAAACTACATAGATTTGTTTCCCCTTTCCTCCTACACGTCCTGATGTTTGCAAATTAAATACCAAACACAAAAAGTACAAAAAACAGTCATTATTTGTGCTTCAAAGAACACAATATAAACATTGTATCAGTTTTACTGGTGCACACAGTGAGAAATATCAGCCAAAATCACTTAACAGTGAAAAGCTAATTTCTCCTGGCGTCAAAGCTGGAACAGTCGTCTTCACTATTTGTACTTATTGAAGCACAGAAGAATTTGATAGCTTTTTTTCCCGGCTTTCTGTTACAACCACTTATACAGCCAACAGTTGAAATAAATATTTCTTTTTTCTTTACCGTTTTATGTAAGCTCCAAGAATGCTCATTCAGGGAACTGTTAAGTAAGAGCAATTTAGTGCCTTCCCGAATAAATTTGCAGCCGGCATAAAGCTAAAATAACAAATTAAACGCCTCAGTGCCAGTCTGCTTTCCAAATTTACTTTCATCTGAAATGCACTTGAAAGCGACAGTGGATTTTGAATGTACAAGAAACAATGACGGGACATTTCCATCTGACCGTGTAATACCCCACTTGTATGGTCCCGCCTAATTTCTCCAATTGCAAAATTCATCAGAGTTTATAATCCATTTTTAAAAAAAGAAGAGGAGGGTAGCAGGAAAATATGCATATGAATTTGTAGAGAGACGTTCCATTGATGGGAAGTAGAAGTGACAATTAAACTACAGTATCTGTACTGAACGGAGACATGAGGATTTATGATATGTTTAATCCATGTGTAATGTCCTATGTCGACTTGCTGCTTGGGTGAAGGAGGCATTGGCGTGACAATTTAAATTTTCAGAAAGGCGCACTCTGTGCTAGGGGCTGTAACAAGCTGTACAATCTGTTTTAAAGTTTGTTCATTTATTTCTAAATGCCATTAGTCCCAGGAAGTAGTGATGAAGACAACGTCAACTATAATATAGCTTTCCACAATGGGACATAAGGCAAATGCCTTGTGGGGAAGGGACATGACAAGATTGATCCCAGGGAAAGACCATGTTATGATGCCCCTTCCCACATAATCATATTATATGTATATATATATATATATATATATATATACGCACACACACGCACACACACACACACACACACACACACACACACACACACACACATCTATCATACACATTTATAGACCACTGCAAGAACACAAATCCTTTTTATACTATGTTTATGTACTTACAGTGCATCCAGAAAGTATTTACAAAAGTGCATCCAGAAAGTATTTACAAAATTCTACACACAAGGGTTGTCATTCCGAGTTGTTCGCTTGTTGCCGATTTTTGCTATGCTGCGATTTGTTGCTAAATGCGCATGGTACGCAGAGCACATGCGCTAAGTTATTTAACTCAAAACTTAGTAGATTTGCTGGTGTTCGTGAAACATAGAAACATAGAATTTGACGGCAGATAAGAACCACTTGGCCCATCTAGTCTGCCCCTTTTTTTTTATCCTTTAGGTAATCTCAACCCTTTTTGAACCTTAATTCTTTGTAAGGATATTCATATGCCTATCCCAAGCATGTTTAAATTGCTCTACAGTCTTAGCCTCTACCACCTCTGATGGGAGACTATTCCACTTATCCACTACCCTTTCTATGAAGTAATTTTTCCTTAAATTTCCCCTGAACCCCCCCCCCTCCAGTTTCAGTGTATGTCCTCGAGTTCTAATATTTCTCTTCCTTTGAAGAATGTTTCCCTCCTGAACTTTGTTAAGACCCTTGATATATTTGAAAGTTTCTATCATGTCCCCCCTTTCCCTTCTCTCCTCCAAACTATACATGTTAAGATCTTTTAGCCTTTCCGGGTACGTTTTGTGATGTAGGCCATGCACCATTTTAGTTGCCATTCTTTGTAAACTCTCTAATGTATTTATATCCTTTTGGAGATATGGTCTCCAGAACTGGACACAGTATTCCAGATGGGGCCGCACCAATGACCTATACAGTGGCATTATCACTTCTTTTTTTCTACTACTGATTCCTCTCCCTATGCAACCAAGCATCTGACTTGCCTTTCTCATTGCTTTGTTGCATTGCTTTCCTGCCTTCAAGTCACTTGAAATAGTGACTCCTAAATCCCTTTCCTCCTCAGTAGTTTCCATTATAGTACCTTTGATACTATATTTAGCCTTTGGGTTTTTTAAACCCAAGTGCATGATTTTGCATTTTTTAGCATTAAACTGTAGTTGCCACGTTCTTGACCATTTCTCAAGCCTACCTAGGTCATCAATCATTTGTTTTACCCCTCCCGGTGTGTCTATCCTGTTGCATATCTTTGTATCATCTGCAAAAAGGCATACCTTCCCTTCAATACCATCTGCAATGTCACCAACAAAGATATTAAAGAGAACTGGACCAAGTACAGATCCCTGGGGTACTCCACTGGTAACATTTCCCTCCATAGATTGAACTCCATTAACTACAACTGTCTGTTTCCTATCCTGCAACCAGGTTCTTATCCATTTAACTGTTTTATAATCCACCCCCACGCTTTCAAGTTTATTTAGCAGTCTGCGATGTAGGACAGTGTCAAATGCCTTACTAAAGTCTAGATATGCTACATCTACAGCTCCCCCTTGATCTATTATTTTTGTCACAGAGTCAAAAAAGTCAATAAGATTTGTTTGGCATGATCTCCCACCTGTAAATCCATGCTGTTTTGGATCCTGTAAGTGGTTTGATTTAAGATATTCCCCAACTCTTTCTTTTAATAGTTTTTCCATTACTTTCCCCACTACTGATGTAAGGCTTACTGGTCTGTAGTTACTTGCTTCTTCCTTGCTTCCACTTTTGTGCAGTGGAACTACATTTGCTCTTTTCCAGTCCTCTGGAATAGCACCTGTATTTAGTGACTGGTTAAATAATTCTGTTAACGGTGTAACCAGCACATCTTTTAGCTCTTTGAGTATCCTAGGGTGTATCCCATCTGGTCCCATTGATTTATCCACTTTTAGTTGTGAAAGTTTTGTTAGGACCCTTCTCCTCTGTAAATGTACTTTCAACTACCTTATTTTTATGAATGTCCTTGCAACTAAACTGTGGCCCCATCCTTTCTTCTGTAGTACATACTGAGCAAAAATAATTATTTAGGTGATCTGCTATTGCCTTGTCACCCTCCA
Organism: Pseudophryne corroboree; assembly: GCF_028390025.1. Classification (NCBI taxonomy): domain Eukaryota; kingdom Metazoa; phylum Chordata; class Amphibia; order Anura; family Myobatrachidae; genus Pseudophryne; species Pseudophryne corroboree. The sequence goes on along the minus strand of NC_086454.1, from coordinate 88,230,781 downwards.
CCAAATGCTCACTCTCTGTCTTAAGTATTATTATTCCTCCATTTGATTTTCTCCTTTCACTTATATACTTAAAAAAAGTTTTGCCCCCTTTACCTAGTGACTGGGCCATTTTTTCCTCAGCTTCTGCCTTTGCACGTCTGCACGTGCAGCGCTTTTCAGTCGCACTGCTGATCGGTGAATGATTGACAGGAAAGGGGCGTTTCTTGGTGGTAACTGAGCGTTTTCCGGGAGTGTGCTAAAAAACGCAGGTGTGTCAGGTAAAAACGCGGGAGTGTCTGGAGAAACGGGGGATTGGCTGGCCGAACGCAGGGCGTGTTTATGAAGTCAAAACAGGAACTAAATGGACTGAGCTGATCTAGGAGTAGGTCTGGAGCTACTCAGAAACTGCAAGAAAATATTTAGTAGCAGTTCTGCTACTCTTTCGTTCGCTATTCTGCTAAGCTAAGATACACCCCCAGAGGGCGGTGGCCTAGCGTTTACAACGCTGCTAAAAGCAGCTAGCGAGCGAACAACTCGGAATGACCACCAATACCCCATAATGACAACGTGAAAAACTTTGATTTTTTGAAAATGTATTAAAAAAAGTAAGAAAACAGGTGTACATAAGTATTCACAGTCTTTGCGCAATACTTTGCACCTTTGGCAGCAATTACAGCCTCAAGTCTTTTTGAATATGATGCCACAAGCTTGGCACACCTACTCCATCTTTGGGCAGTTTTGCCCATTCCTCTTTGCAGCACCTCTCAATCTCCATCAGGTTGGATGGGAAGTGTCGGTGCACAACCATTTTCAGATCTTTCCAGAGATGTTTAATCGGATTCAAGTCTGGGCTCTGGCTGAGCCACTTAAGGACATTCACAGAGTTGTCTTGAAGCCACTCCTTTGATATCTTGGCTGTGTGCATAGGTTTGTTGTATTGGTGAAAGATCAACCGTCGCCCCAGTCTGAGGTCAGGAGCGCTCTGGAGCAGGTTTTCATGCTGCCACCACCATGCTTCACTGTAGGGATGGTATTGGCCTGGTGATGAGTGGTGCCTGGTTTTCTCCAAACATTACGCCTGTCATTCACGCCAAAGAGTTCAATCATTGTCTTATCAGACCTGAGAATTTTGTTTCTCATGGTCTGAGAGTCCTTCAGGTGCATTTTGGCAAACTCCAGGTGGGCTGCCATGTGCTTTTTTCTAAGGAGAAGATTTCGCCTGGCCACTCTACCAGCTGCAGAGATGGTTGTCCTTCTAGAAGGCTCTCCTCTCTCCACAGAGGAATGCTGTAGCTCTGATAGAGTGACCATTGGGTTCTTGGTCACCTCCCTGACAAGGGCCCTTCTCCCCCAATCCTGGTGTTTCCAAACTTCTTCCACTTATGGATGATGGAGGCTACTGTGCTCATTGGGACCTTCAAAGCAGCAGATATTTTTCTGTACCTTTCCCCAGATATGTGCCTCGAGACAATCCTGTCTCGGACATCTACAGACAATTCCTTTGACTTCATGCTTGGTTTGTGCTCAGACATGCACTGTCAAGTATGGGACCTTACAGTGCATCTGGAAAGTATTTATAGCACTTCACTTTTTCCACATTTTGTTATGTTAAAGCAGAGATTTTTAGCCTTTTACAACTCACGGCACACTGAACAAGATCTTAATATTGCCAGGGCACACATTTTTTTTACTCAAATATAATGGTGATGCATGATGCAGTTGCGTGTCCTAGGATGTCATGCCGCTGCTTCTCCATAGGTCACGCCTGAGCCTTGTCTGAGAAGGACAGAAGAGCCCAACACTGCCTGGACCCGAAATTAGAACTGGCTCTGCAGCCGCTAAACTCATCAGTATAGATCATTCCAGGTCCTGGCTCTGCTTGTATGGTGGCATACCTGGAGACTGCTCAGGGCACACTAGTGTGTCACGGCACGGCACTTGAAAAACACTGCTGTAGCATATGCAGAATCAGACCAATCGGAATATGTTTGTGATCTCCGATTTTTTCAACGTTTTGGCCTTAATTGAGGTTATCACTGAAACACTGTAACGGTATTAAACAACATAACAACAGTGGAAATTGGGTTCATACAAAGCCTTACATAGCCAAAGATAAATAGGGAAACCCTACAATATAAACCTATACATATATCAAAACTGTAAGGGTTGTGTCTGTACATAGACATTTTTTCTTGAGAATTATACTTCTAGGGACGGTTTATGGACCATCGAGACAAAAAAAAAAGAAAAAGTTAAATTTAGTCTGTCTTTTTGTCTGTACGTTCTGGCATCACGCAAAAACTACTGATGACTTTATATCACTTTTTTACTATTGTATAGCTTAGTGACCTAGAAAAGGACTGAGGTACTGTACTGTATGTATGATCTCAATCTGACATCAGGGAGAGGAACAATGAAGGAAAAACCGGACACTTGACAGTCTGCATGTGCAGTGTCCAGGCTCCTCAAGTCCAAAAGGGGTGCGGTTATGTGACCGGCGGTCGGCCCGAACACTGACTAGCCTGCTGGTTGGCATGTTGACCAACAAGAACTATTCCCACTCGTGGGTGTCCACAACACCCATAGAATGGGAAAAGAACATGTGGTGAGCCTGCTGCGTGGCAAGCACAGCGAGCCTGCAAGGGGCTTTGTTGCACTCGCCACCCCCCCCCACTAGCCATCTGACAGACGGGACCCCGGTGTCGGTATGGTGACCGGCGGTCACCCGATAGTGATACCAACCCGTTCAAAATGACTATACAGTATGAGTGGAATTTTTAAACTCACTTAGTGCAGCTGGACTTCCAGCATACAGCGCTGCACTGACAGTTTGTGTTCCGGTAATGCTTGACTCAGAACCTAACTCTGCCCAGGTTATACAGTACAACAACACCCTGATAAAAGTGACTGCTCTGCAGAGGAACCTAATTGAGGCAAAGATTCTACCGGGATCTGGTGCAGGTGAGACTGTGTTTATACCACATATACCCCTTATAACCATCAATTTTTATTTTCAATTCAAGCCCCTGTAGTTCCAGTACGCATCTGCTTCACTATGACGATCAACAAATCACAGGGGCAAATCACTGATGACACCCGGAGAGGAGGGGAGAGAGAAGGTAATGCAGTACGCAATGGCAAAAAGGGGGTGTGGCCTCATGGCCCAAGTCTCCATTTTGTCACTCCGGGTTTCCCAGGGTTTGCAGGCTGCACCCGGGGACTAGTGTGTGTGCAGCGCTGGCTCCTGCACAGTGATAGAAGCTGGGTGCTACACGTAATGTCACAGTACAACACCTGGCTCCTGTCACTGAAGAGGAGCTGGCACTTTGGTGTCATCCCTTGGCGGGTGACACTCGGGTGCGGGCCGCACACCCGTGATGCCACTGAATCATGGGAAGCTTTATGTGGCTTGCTCACGTGTGGTTCGTAGCCACAAGCATCTTTTGTGTTAGTCCCTAACAAACTACAAATATTGTTTACAAATTAATTTTGTGATCAATGGGCCTAATTCAGTAAGGATTGCAAATTCAGGTAATTAGCAGAATTTGCAATCCTTTGGATCGCATGCTAGGGACCACCCATCGAATGGCAAATCCACCCAGCATACCACCTCCTTCCTTGACCATGTTGAAATTGCGGTTGCACCAGACTTTCAGTGTGATAATAAAAAATGGGGTAGCCTCTTGCTGGCACAGCGTGGCTGCGCCCGCAGAAGGCCCGCCGACATTTTTGTGATCGCAGCAGCTCCATGTGATGTCCTGCAGCCCCCCCCCCCCCGATCACGACCCCCGTTTCTCAAACGCCGTCCTCGTTTTGAAGCCACGCCCCTGCAACACTCTGTCTCCGCCTTGGAAATGAAGAGTTGCCGCCCCCCGACCCTGCTACCGTCTGTACCTGATTGACAGGCAGAGGCGATCACATTTTTTTGTGGGGCGCCGCAGAAAATGCGGGCACATGCGCAGGACGGGCCCTGCGCATGAGCCCGCATCCTCTTACCAATTTTTCCGGTTGGATCGCTTATAACTTATAGCGATCCACCCTGAATCAAAGCCAATGTGTACAATATAAAATATACATCACAATATTAGATGCCACTAAGCGAACAAAACTGCGGAGAAATGCTAGTAATAAAAATATTCTGATCTGAATGTAATAGCTTTAAATAAGTGAAATCACATTTCCCTTAGGTCAGTCATGTAAAAGCAGGCTTGCCTACCCTCCCGCATTTCGCGGTAGGCTCATGTTTTTTAACTGAGTCCCCCATTGCCCCGCAAACCCTGCTTCTCCTCCAGGTTATTTACTTTACCTCCATGTAAAGTTGGACTGCACATGCACAAGTCTGGAAAAGCCGGGGACAGAGCCTGCATGGGTGACGTTATGATGCCGTTCACCGCGGTGCTGTGGTTAGTCGGAGGCAGGGCCGGATTAAGCATGGTGGGGGCCCCGGGCAATGAAGTTGTGGGGGCCCCCACTACAGTAGATGACAGACCCCTGAGCACCCCCTTACACACACACACATATGCTGCACACAACACACACATACACCCATGCTGCACACAACACACACACACAACACACACACAGACGTACACACACACACACACCTATGTGCGCATGCTACCTGTCTGTCCAGTAGTGCAGTGGATGCTGGAGTCAGGGCCCCACACCCAGGAGCGTAGTAGTCTCCCCCCTCTCGGCTGCTCAGCTGTTCATTAACAGCGCCGCCGAGGAGGTGTTCCTTGCACAACATTTAATAGTCTCGCGGGATGCTGTATTGAAATCCCGCGAGACTATGAAATGCTGTGCAAGGAACACCTCCTCTGCGGCGCTGTTAATGAACAGCTGTACTGAGCCGCCGGGAGGGGGGAGACTACCACGCTCCTGGGTGTAGGTGCCCCAAATGTGTGGTCCCAGGACGACCGTCCCTTTCGCCGCTCCCTTAATCCGGCCCTGGCCAGAGGCATTCCTGCAGTGCACATTACACAAAGAGAGAGGCATTCCTTCAGAGGCAGCGGCCACCCAGGCTTAGTTGGCTTCTAGCTAATGCAGTCACGGACAGTCTCCTGCTGTACCCTATAGAACTCCCCTTCCTCTACTGCCAGCCAGCATAGGAAAGCTCCGCCTCCACCACACAGACAGGACAGGAGACTAAGGAGCTGGGAGCTACGTGCTGCAAAATCAAGGATCTGCTGGTGTCTATACTGCCTGTTGGTAAGTACTGTATGATTATCAAACTTCCCCCTTCCCCATCTTCAGCACACCCAACCCCCTCCTACCCCCACAGATTCCCCACCTGCTTGCACTCTCCTCTCATCCACCCCCCCCACCTCCCCTCCCTATCCCATACAGGGTCACCTCTGCTGCTCACTCTCTCCTCACATCCCCTCCCCCATCCTCGGCACCCCCCTTCTCTCCACACAGGTTCCCCTCTCCCCTCTGCTGCTCACTCTCTCCTTTCATACAGGCTTCTCATACACCCTCCCACCTCCCCTCCCCTTCCCATACACGGCACCCCCCCACCTCCCCTCCCCTCCCCATATAGGCTTACCTCTGCTGATCACTCTCTCCTCACATCCCCTCCCCATCCATGGCACCCTTCTCTCCACACATGTTCCCTTCTGCCCTCTGCTGCTCACTCTCTCCTCACATCCCCTCCCCCATCCACCGCACCCCCCCCCCCTTTTCATACAGGCTTCTCATACACCCCCCCACTTCCCCTCCCCTCCCCATACAGGCTTACCTCTGCTCATCACTCTCTCCTCAAATCCCCTCCCTCATCTATGGCACCCCCCCTTCTCTCCATACAGGTTCCCTTCTGCCCTCTGCTGCTCACTCTCTCCACGCATCCCCTCCCCCATCCACAGCACACACCCTCCACCCCACCCAGGCTCACCTCTGCTGCTAACTCTCTCTTCAATTCCCCTCCCCCATCCACAGCACACGCCCTCCACCCCACCCCGGCTCACCTCTGCTGCTCACTCTCTCCTTATATCCCCTCCCCCATCCACAGCACACACCCTCCACCCCACCCCACCCAGGCTCACCTCTGCTGCTCATTCTCTCCTCAATTCCCCTCCCCCATCCACAGCACACGCCCTCCACCCCACCCCACCCCACCCAGGCTCACCTCTGCTGGTCACTCTCTCCTTACATCCCATCCCCCATCCACAGCACACACCCTCCACCCCACCCAGGCTCACCTCTGCTGCTCACTCTCTCCTTATATCCCCTCCCCCATCCACAGCACACACCCTCCACCCCACCCCACCCAGGCTCACCTCTGCTGCACACTCTCTCCTTATATCCCCTCCCCCATCCACAGCACACACCCTCCACCCCACCCCGGCTCACCTCTGCTGCTCACTCTCTACTCAATTCCCCTCCCCCATCCACAGCACACACGCTCCACCCCACCCCACCCAGGCTCACCTCTGCTGTTAACTCTCTCCTCACATCCCCTCCCCCATCCACAGCACACACCCTTCACCCAAACCCACCCAGGCTCACCTCTGCTGCTCACTCTCTCCTTATATACCCTCCCCCATCCACAGCACACACCCTCCACCCCACCCCACCCAGGCTCACCTCTGCTGCTTGCTCGCTCCTTACATCCCCTCCCCCATCCATGGCACCCCTGACCCCCCCCCCCCCCTCCCCACACACACACAGCCTCCCTTCTTCTGCTCACTCTCTCCTCACATCCCCGTCTCCCATACATGGCACAGCTGACCCCCAACCCCTCTCCATGCAGGTTCGCCTTTCCTGGTCACTCTTTCCTCAAATTCCCCATCCACGGCACCCCCAACACCCCCTCGCCTCGCCACACAGGTTCTCCTCTCATGCTCTCTCTCCTCACACCCTCCTACCCATCCATGGCACTCCCAATGCCCCTTCCCCACACAGGTTCCCCTCTCATGCTGTCTCTCTCCTCACATCCCCTTCTCTCTTCCCTCTCTCTCTCTATCACTGACACTATCACTCACCCCCTTTTCTTTCATCCCTCTCTCTCTATCCCTGACACACACTCCCTCTCTCTCTTTCTCTCTATTCCTGGCACACTCTCTCCCTATCTCTATTCCTGACACTCTTTCTCACCCCCCTCTATACCCAGGGCCGGCAACAGAAATCTTGGGGCCCGGTACACTGATATCCCTGTGGGCCCCCCGATATACAAATATAGGGGCGTGACCACAGAGCTCCTTTTACACATTACGTCAGGCAGAGTCTCCCTTTTTACACATTACAGCAGCAGAGTCCCATTTTTTACACATTATGGAAGCAGAATCCCCTTTTTTACACATTAGGCAGGCAGAGTCCCCCATTTTTACACATTATGGCAGGCAGTCCCCATTTTTACACATTATGGGAGGGGGAGAGAGAGTTATACTCACCTGTAACGATCCAGCATGCCCCACCATAATTGCCATCCCTACCTTTTCTCGCCCTGCAATCTTCGCTCTTACCTACAGTAATACCAGGTTTACAGGGCAGATGTAATGCATGCACATGCACCCATGATATGTGCCTGCACGCAGCCCATCCCAAACCCAAAGCCCCAAACTCCTGCTGGAGAGCCGAGTGCACCTGCAATGCAGACACTTGACTTACCAGACACAGCCGCCAGCGCCGTGAATCAACGAGGCTCAGCCTCCGAGTGACCAGCTTGATGCACCCCGCCGCAACAAGCTGCCAGCAGTCCCGCAATCCTGCTCCTGCCTGCCTGCTCACGCTCCTCACAGCAGAGACAGGGCGGGCAGGGATGACTGGGAGAGGAGGGGAGGTCCGGAGGTAGCGTTGTGTGACAGCTGACCTGGGGCTGGGCTTGGGGATGCTAAGTGGTGACCACAGATCATGGGGGTGGAGGAGCTGGAAAAAAAGGTCAGTTATTGATTACTTTTAACTGCACAGCGGGCGGCCCGCAGCTGGCGCGATGCCGCAATATATATAATTATTTAGATCTGTTACATGCTGCCGCCGCTCAGGGGCGGATCCAGAAGAAAATGATAGGGGGGGCACCATGGAAGGGGCAAGTACATTTGCGTGCGGCTTCGGTGCATGGTGCAGAGTGCAGGGGCAGCGTTTGAGGGACAGGGGGCAGCGTGTGAAGGTCAAGGTGCAGGGGGAAATGTGTGTGGTGCTGGGTACAGGGGGCAGTGTGAGAGGGGCAGGGGGCAGCGTAATAATGCCCACAGTAGTAGCACCCCGTAATACACATAATGCCCACCACAGTAGCGCTTCTTATACAATGCCCACAGTTGTAGCGCTCATTATGCAATGTCCATTGTACTGGTAGTGCCCCTTATATAGACCCCATAGTAGTGGTGCCCCTTATGCAATGCCCGTATTGCCCCCAGTAGTAATGTTGCCTGTAGTAATACCCCCAGTCATTTAGCACCCTAGTAGTTATGCCCCCAGTGGTAATGCCCCTGCAGTTATGACCCCAGTAGTTTACCCCCCCTTTAGTTTAGCCTCCCAGTAGTAATGCCCCCAGTAGTTTGCCTGCTTGTAGTTTAGCCACCAATAGTAATGCCCCCCTGTAGTTTGCACCATTGTAGTTATGCCCCCCTTGTAGTTTAGCCCCCAGTAGTAATGCCCCCAGTAGTTTGGCCCCTGTAGTTATCGCCCAGTAGTTTGGCCTCCCTGTAGTTTAGCCCCCAAGTAGTAATGCCCCTGTAGTTACGCCACCAGTAGTAATGCCCCTGTAGTTACGCCGCCAGTAGTAATGCCCCTGTAGTTTAGCCCCCAAGTAGTAATGCCCCTGTAGTTACGCCACCAGTAGTAATGCCCCTGTAGTTACGCCGCCAGTAGTAATGCCCCTGTAGTTACGCCGCCAGTAGTAATGCCCCTGTAGTTACGCCGCCAGTAGTAATGCCCCTGTAGTTACGCCGCCAGTAGTAATGCCCTCCTGCAGTATGCCCCCAGTAGTTAGCCCTTTGTAGTTTGCCCCCTTGTAGCTTGCCCCCAGTGGTTTGCCCCCTTGTAGTTGGCCCCAGTAATAATGTCCCCCAGTAGTTTGCCCCCAGTAGATGCCCCCCAGTAATAATGTCCCCCAGCAGTTTGCCCCCAGTAAAAATATCCCCCAGTAGCTGCCCCCAGTAGTAATGCCCCAATAGATGACTCCCCCCCAGTAGTAATGCCCCCCAGTAATAATGCCCCCAGTAGTAATGCCCCAATAGATGACTCCCCCCCAGTGGTAATGCCCCCCAGTAATAATGCCCCCAGTAGTAATGCCCCAATAGATGACTCCCCCCCAGTAGTAATGCACCCCAGCAATAATGCCCCCAGTAGTAATGCCCCCCCAGCAGTAATGCCCCTTGCTGCTGCCCCCTCGTCAGTAGTAATGTCCCCCGTAAATTGCCCCCAGTAGGTGCCCCCGCTGCACTAAGAAAGATAAAAAAACGACATACTTACCGATCCCCGTTCCCGCTTCCAGACATCCTCCTGGCGTCCTCTCCTCAGCACTATGAGAGAGACGTCATGACTGACGTCTCTCCCATAGCGCACGCAGCACACAGTGACGGCGCCGGAGGCCGGAGCTCAGTACTGAGCTCCTGCCTTCGGCTGCCGCTGTGCAGGGAGACGGGCGCCCACTGGTAACACAATCTCAGCGGGCGCCCGTCATTTTCCTGTGCGGCGGCACGGGGACGGACGACGGAGGGAGAATGGACAGGGGGGCCAATGCCGCCGCTGGACCTTGGGGCCCCTCACAACGTCGGGCCCGGGACGGCTGTCCCCTTTGACCCCCCCTGTCGCCGGGCCTGGACTCCCCCCCAGTAGTAATGCACCCCAGTAATAATGCCCCCAGTAGTAATGCCCCCCAGCAGTAATGCCCCTTGCTGCTGCCCCCTCGTCAGTAGTAATGTCCCCCGTAAATTGCCCCCAGTAGGTGCCCCCGCTGCACTAAGAAAGATAAAAAAACGACATACTTACCGATCCCCGTTCCCGCTTCCAGACATCCTCCTGGCGTCCTCTCCTCAGCACTATGAGAGAGACGTCATGACTGACGTCTCTCCCATAGCGCACGCAGCACACAGTGACGGCGCCGGAGGCCGGAGCTCAGTACTGAGCTCCTGCCTTCGGCTGCCGCTGTGCAGGGAGACGGGCGCCTGCTGGTAACACAATCTCAGCGGGCGCCCATCATTTTCCTGTGCGGCGGCGCGGGGACGGACGACGGAGGGAGAATGGACAGGGGGGCCACTGCCGCCGCTGGACCTTGGGGCCCCTCACAACGTCGGGGCCCGGGACGGCTGTCCCCTTTGACCCCCCCTGTCACCGGGCCTGTCTATACCTGACACACTCTCTTTCTCACCCCTCTATCCCTGACACCTTCGCTTTCCCCTCTCACTTTCTGTCATTCCCTCACTTTCCCTGACATCCTCTTTCTCTCGCATTCCTTTCTCTCCCTCTCATCCCTCTCTCTCTCAACCTGACACTCTCTCAGTCTCTGCTTCTCATTTCCTCACTTTTTTTGATCCCCTTCCCCACCCCTCTTCCTGACACTGGATAACATCTATTCCCCCCACGGTGGCATGTAAACAATGTAAGACATTCAAATGTAAACTTAGTAGTTATCACCAGGGCCGGATTAAAGTCTATCAAATGTATGTATATGTCACATATACTGTATATGTATAATGATGTAGGTGTGATGTCAGTATTATGCTCTGCTGTGTAATGTAGGTGTGATGTCAGTATGTAGCCCTCCTATGTGGTGTCAATGTGTAGCCCTGCTGTGTAATGTGGGTGTGATGTCAGTATGTAGCCCTCCCGTGTGGTCTCAATGTGTAGCCCCGCTGTGTAATGTGGGTGTGATGTCAGTATGTAGTATTATAAAGGTATAATTGTTTGTAATAAAATGTGAATTTGTGATGCATTATATAAAATTCATTGTTTATTGTTAATCTCTGAGCACTAAATAACGAGTTCAAGGCTGCATACCTGTAGTGCATAATTATAGCACTATGTGGATTGGTCAGTAATCACTTAAATACCGGTTCTGCTGGAGACCAACCTATACGCCCCTTCTGAAGAAACCGCTCCACTTAACAGCGGAGAACCGTGTAAAGGGTCACCCCCCGTGGATTTGGAGACCACTATCCGGACTATGCCACTATAGAACCACACTCTGTTCAACCGTTTCCATTGTCTGTCTGCTGATAGTGAACCGTGGCTGTACTGTAAGTCTGTTTCCCGGCATTCATCATCGGACATCCAGTTCATCACCGGAGCTGACAGTAGCACTCTTAACACCGCCACTCCTCACTTTCAAGCGCTCAGCTGCAGTTGCCGTATTGCGGCGGTGAGCCCGGCCAAGGCTCTTGGATCCTGTCAGCTATCACATTGCTGGAGCTGTTTGTCAAAGATACTTTGTAACTCACCTCTGTTACTGCTTGTGGATCCTAAAGGGGGGTACTCACGGAGCGATTGCTGCTTAAAATCTAAGCAATCTAACTAGAGTGCATAGATTTTAAGCAGTGATCTCTCCGTATGTACCCCCACAGCGATAGTGATGCGCGGCCCAGTGCATCGCTATCGCTGGTGCTAGATTGGCCTGCATGCAGGCTCAATCTAGCAGGTCGCTCATTTCACCCGCTGTGCTGGGCAGTTCCCTCAGCACACATCTCACCCCAAATCGGGCCGTGAATACGACCTTTAACAGTTTCTTATCTCTGACACCGCTGATCTGCACATTGGGATTTTTGGAAAAGAATGCCTACAGCGGTGAACAACCAATTACATCCGTGCGAGTAACACTGCTACAGCGCTGAATGTTGCCATCATTTGGGATCCTTACCAAGTTTCAATATTGTGAGTGTTATATTTCAACATCACATTGGATTCTGAGTAATGGACATTACTGACTTAATAATTCCGGATGACGCTTGATTTTGTGCTCCATTCTTCCATGGGAGGAGTTTAGCCCAGAGCCGTAACTAGGTGTGGGCGGATGGGCTTTGCACACAGCGCAGTTTTGCTGTGGGCGCACCATCCCGAATGGCCGTAACCAACACCAGCACCGTAGCGCTGCACCCAGCTCCCTCACTGCCAGACGCTAGCTGACAGCGCTGTGCAGCAGTGTCAGTCTCCCCCCGTGAGCTCTGCCCAGAGCGCCCCTCCCTACCTGCTGCAGTTTGGCATGTGGTAGAGCGGCACTGGACGGGTGGTGGAGCCAGAGTGCTGTGATCTGAGGCGGCAGGTAAGCGGCTGCGGGCTGGCGGGAGGTGACGGGACCCGGCTGAGGAGCACGGCTGAGGCACAGGCTCAGGGAGGAGGAGCGTTATCGGAGCGGCCGCGTGCTCGCTCAGGTGAGGAAGGGTGACGGCGTCATGTGTCTCGTAGGCCGGGACCAGACGGCATGGTGCCCTGTCATAGCCCGAACGTGGCCAGTCACAGCGCCCCCTTCCTGTGTAGCCTGGAACCAAGCAGCATGGTTCCCAATCATAGTCAGAACATGCCGGTCCCAGCGCCCCCTGCTTGTGTAGGCCGGGACCATGCTGCATGGTGACCTGTCATTGCAGGAACGTGTCCGGTCACAGCACCCCCTGACTCTGTATGCCAAGTTCAGGCTGCATGATGACTCGTCCCAGCCTGAACATGCCAGAACGTTGCTGGTCACAGTGCCCCTGCTCCAGCCCCCCCTGCACAGGTTCCTCTCTTGTTTCCTCAATGATCCAGCATCCCCCTAACCCCCATTCGCGGCTCCCCCCACCCCTTCCCTCCCTCCCCTGCACAGGCTATCCTTCATTTTCTTACTGCTCCAGCATCCCCTCACTCCCATCCATGCCCCCCCCTCCCCCTCCCCTGCACAGGTTCCTCTCTTGTTCCCTCACTGCTCCCGCATCCCCCATGCGTGCCCCCCCCCCCCCCTCAACTGAACTGGTTACTCTCTCCTAACTGTTATTCCCGCACTGCACCAGTTCCGCCTCCCCCCCCGCAGTCCTCTCTGTTCCCTCACTGATCCAGCACCCCCACCCCATCCGCACCTTCATCCCTCCCCTCCTGGCCCACCCCTACAGGCTCCTCTCTTGTTCCCTCACTGCTCCAGCATCCCCCTCACCCACATCTGCAGCACTCCCCGGCCCACCCTACCCAGAACAGGCTCCTCTGTTGTTCCCTTACTGCTCCAGCCACCCCCATGCGTGCCCCCCCTACACCACACAGGCTACTCTCTCCTCTCTGTTGTTCCCTCACTGCTCCAGCACCCCCCCCCCTGCAGTCCTCTCTGTTCCCTCACTGATCCAGCACCCCCACCCCATCCGCACCTCCACCCCTCCCCTACTGGCCCACCCCTTCCCCGTACAGGCTCCTCTCTCCTCTCTGTTTCCTCACTGCTCCAGCCCCCACCATCTGCAGCACCCCCAATCTCACCCTCTTCCACATAGGCACTAAACCTCCTAATGATAGTGTGTGGACCCTTATTCAAAAGTAAAGCATTCAATACCTTTAATACCAAGAAATAATGACACGGAGACTTGAATTTGGCAGAAAATTGTTAGCTATTTATTGTACCCTAACCATTAGACCTGTAAAGTAAAATTTAAGTTAACATGCCGATTCAGCCGGCATATGGTGGCAGAAAAAAGAACGGCTATATTCCACTGACGATAACCTCAAAAAACATTAAAACCCAAACGATCCTAATTTACCACAAACCATACATAGGTAATAGGTGCCCGACTCAGACCTCCACGCTGACTGCCCACCCGGATGGGTGATGACGCTGCCCCCTGATGGGTGATCTAGCGGCCTTAAAAGTCAATGGAGGTGAGTGCACCTAAACCACACCAATACTGTAAACAACTGCAACTAACAAGTCAAATTACAACCTGCCGTTCTTTTCTGCCGACAAATAGCCAACGATAACACACGCTAACAATTCAGAGCCAAGGCACTCTGTGCCAAAACCTCTACCAAATGGGGTGGGAGGGCGGGAAGGCAAACCAGCAGCAAGAGAGACTTAGCTAGCCTATACATCCCTATATATACTGAACCCTCCCCTCTCTACCATTGGCTGTACTTTTCATAACAGTTAGGTCCACCCCTCACAGGAGGTTTTACTCTCTCCATTCCTATGCTGTCATTTCGCTCTCCTAAACCTCCTAATGATAGTGTGTGGATCCTTATTCAAAAGTAAAGCATTCAATACCTTTAATACCAAGAAATAATGACACGGAGACTTGAATTTGGCAGAAAATTGTTAGCTATTTATTGTACCCTAACCATTAGAAAAAACCTGCAAAGTAAAATTTAAGTTAACGTGCCGATTCAGCCGGCATATGGTGGCAGAAAAAAGAACGGCTATATTCAACTAACGATAACCTCAAAAAACATTAAAACTAGTGATGAGCGGGTTCGGTTTCTCGGAAACCGAACTTCCCCCGAACTTCACGCTTTTTACACGGGTCCGAGGCAGACTCGGATCTTCCCGCCTTGCTCGGCTAACCCGAGCGCGCCCGAACGTCATCATCCCGCTGTCGGATTCTCGCGAGGCTCGTATTCTATCGCGAGACTCGGATTCTATATAAGGAGCCGCGCGTCGCCGCCATTTTCACACGTGCATTGAGATTGATAGGGAGAGGACGTGGCTGGTGTCCTCTCCGTTTAGATAGAGAGTGAGACACTTGATTTACTGGAGCATTAGGAGTACTCAGAGAGTGCAGAGTTTTGCTGATAGTTATACTAGTGACCACCAGTTTTATTTATTATTTAATATAATCCGTTCTCTGCCTGAAAAAAAACGATACACAGTCACATACCATATCTGTGCTCAGCCTCAGTGTGCTGCATGATAATATCATCTATGTATATCTGACTGTGCTGAGTAGTGCTCACTGCTCACACAGCTTAATTGTGGGGGAGACTGGGGAGCAGTTATAGCAGGAGTACATATTTAACAGTGCACACTTTTGCTGCCAGAGTGCCAGTGTGACTGACCAGCAGTGACCACCAGTATATTGTCTGCCTGAAAAAGTTAAACACTCGTGTGGTGTTTTTTTTTTTTATTCTATAAACGCATTCTGCTGACAGTGTCCAGCAGGTCCGTCATTCATTATATTTCTATCTTCTTCATACTAGTAGTTTAGGAGTCTGCAGTGCTGACAGTGTCCAGCAGGTCCGTCATTATACAATATATACCTGTCCTGCAGTAGTGATATATATATATTTTTTATATCATTATCATCCAGTCTATACTAGCAGACGCAGTACGGTAGTCCACGGCTGTAGCTACCTCTGTGTCGGCAGTCGCTCGTCCATAATTGTATACCTACCTGTGGTGGTTTGTTTTTTTTCTATCTTCTTCATACTAGTAGTTTAGGAGTCTGCAGTGCTGACAGTGTCCAGCAGGTCCGTCATTATACAATATATACCTGTCCTGCAGTAGTGATATATATATATTTTTTATATCATTATCATCCAGTCTATACTAGCAGACGCAGTACGGTAGTCCACGGCTGTAGCTACCTCTGTGTCAGCAGTCGCTCGTCCATAATTGTATACCTACCTGTGGTGGTTTTTTTTTTTTTCTATCTTCTTCATACTAGTAGTTTAGGAGTCTGCAGTGCTGACAGTGTCCAGCAGGTCCGTCATTATACAATATATACCTGTCCTGCAGTAGTGATATATATATATATATTTTTTATATCATTATCATCCAGTCTATACTAGCAGACGCAGTACGGTAGTCCACGGCTGTAGCTACCTCTGTGTTGGCAGTCGCTCGTCCATAATTGTATACCTACCTGTGGTGGTTTTTTTTTTTTCTATCTTCTTCATACTAGTAGTTTAGGAGTCTGCAGTGCTGACAGTGTCCAGCAGGTCCGTCATTATACAATATATACCTGTCCTGCAGTAGTGATATATATATATTTTTTATATCATTATCATCCAGTCTATACTAGCAGACGCAGTACGGTAGTCCACGGCTGTAGCTACCTCTGTGTCGGCAGTCGCTCGTCCATCCATAAGTATACTAGTATCCATCCATCTCCATTGTTTACCTGAGGTGCCTTTTAGTTGTGCCTATTAAAATATGGAGAACAAAAATGTTGAGGTTCCAAAAATAGGGAAAGATCAAGATCCACTTCCACCTCGTGCTGAAGCTGCTGCCACTAGTCAAGGCCGAGACGATGAAATGCCATCAACGTCGTCTGCCAAGGCCGATGCCCAATGTCATAGTACAGAGCATGTAAAATCCAAAACACCAAATATCAGTAAAAAAAGGACTCAAAAATCTAAAATAAAATCGTCGGAGGAGAAGCGTAAACTTGCCAATATGCCATTTACCACACGGAGTGGCAAGGAACGGCTGAGGCCCTGGCCTATGTTCATGGCTAGTGGTTCAGCTTCACATGAGGATGGAAGCACTCAGCCTCTCGCTAGAAAAATGAAAAGACTTAAGCTGGCAAAAGCACAGCAAAGAACTGTGCGTTCTTCGAAATCACAAATCCCCAAGGAGAGTCCAATTGTGTCGGTTGCGATGCCTGACCTTCCCAACACTGGACGTGAAGAGCATGCGCCTTCCACCATTTGCACGCCCCCTGCAAGTGCTGGAAGGAGCACCCGCAGTCCAGTTCCTGATAGTCAGATTGAAGATGTCAGTGTTGAAGTACACCAGGATGAGGAGGATATGGGTGTTGCTGGCGCTGGGGAGGAAATTGACCAGGAGGATTCTGATGGTGAGGTGGTTTGTTTAAGTCAGGCACCCGGGGAGACACCTGTTGTCCGTGGGAGGAATATGGCCATTGACATGCCTGGTGAAAATACCAAAAAAATCAGCTCTTCAGTGTGGAAGTATTTCAACAGAAATGCGGACAACATTTGTCAAGCCGTGTGTTGCCTTTGTCAAGCTGTAATAAGTAGGGGTAAGGACGTTAACCACCTCGGAACATCCTCCCTTATACGTCACCTGCAGCGCATTCATCATAAGTCAGTGACAAGTTCAAAAACTTTGGGCGACAGCGGAAGCAGTCCACTGACCAGTAAATCCCTTCTTCTTGTAACCAAGCTCACGCAAACCACCCCACCAACTCCCTCAGTGTCAATTTCCTCCTTCCCCAGGAATGCCAATAGTCCTGCAGGCCATGTCACTGGCAATTCAGACGAGTCCTCTCCTGCCTGGGATTCCTCTGATGCATCCTTGCGTGTAACGCCTACTGCTGCTGGCGCTGCTGTTGTTGCTGCTGGGAGTCGATCGTCATCCCAGAGGGGAAGTCGTAAGACCACTTTTACTACTTCCACCAAGCAATTGACTGTCCAACAGTCCTTTGCGAGGAAGATGAAATATCACAGCAGTCATCCTGCTGCAAAGCGGATAACTGAGGCCTTGGCATCCTGGGCGGTGAGAAACGTGGTTCCGGTATCCATCATTACTGCAGAGCCAACTAGAGACTTGTTGGAGGTACTGTGTCCCCGGTACCAAATACCATCTAGGTTCCATTTCTCTAGGCAGGCGATACCGAAAATGTACACAGACCTCAGAAAAAGAGTCACCAGTGTGCTAAAAAATGCAGTTGTACCCAATGTCCACTTAACCACGGACATGTGGACAAGTGGAGCAGGGCAGACTCAGGACTATATGACTGTGACAGCCCACTGGGTAGATGTATTGACTCCCGCCGCAAGAACAGCAGCGGCGGCACCAGTAGCAGCATCTCGCAAACGCCGACACTTTCCTAGGCAGGCTACGCTTTGTATCACCGCTTTCCAGAATACGCACACAGCTGAAAACCTCTTACGGCAACTGAGGAAGATCATCGCAGAATGGCTTACCCCAATTGGACTCTCCTGTGGATTTGTGGCATCGGACAACGCCAGCAATATTGTGTGTGCATTAAATATGGGCAAATTCCAGCACGTCCCATGTTTTGCACATATCTTGAATTTGGTGGTGCAGAATTATTTAAAAAACGAGAGGGGCGTGCAAGAGATGCTGTCGGTGGCCAGAAGAATTGCGGGACACTTTCGGCGTACAGGCACCACGTACAGAAGACTGGAGCACCACCAAAAACGCCTGAACCTGCCCTGCCATCATCTGAAGCAAGAAGTGGTAACGAGGTGGAATTCAACCCTCTATATGCTTCAGAGGTTGGAGGAGCAGCAAAAGGCCATTCAAGCCTATACAACTGAGCACGATATAGGAGGTGGAATGCACCTGTCTCAAGCGCAGTGGAGAATGATTTCAACGTTGTGCAAGGTTCTGCAACCTTTTGAACTTGCCACACGTGAAGTCAGTTCAGACACTGCCAGCCTGAGTCAGGTCATTCCCCTCATCAGGCTTTTGCAGAAGAAGCTGGAGACATTGAAGGAGGAGCTAACACAGAGCGATTCCGCTAGGCATGTGGGACTTGTGGATGGAGCCCTTAATTCGCTTAACAAGGATTCACGGGTGGTCAATCTGTTGAAATCAGAGCACTACATTTTGGCCACCGTGCTCGATCCTAGATTTAAAACCTACCTTGGATCTCTCTTTCCGGCAGACACAAGTCTGCTGGGGTTCAAAGAACTGCTGGTGACAAAATTGTCAAGTCAAGCGGAACGCGACCTGTCAACATCTCCTCCTTCACATTCTCCCGCAACTGGGGGTGCGAGGAAAAGGCTCAGAATTCCGAGCCCACCCGCTGGCGGTGATGCAGGGCAGTCTGGAGCGACTGCTGATGCTGACATCTGGTCCGGACTGAAGGACCTGACAACGATTACGGACATGTCGTCTACTGTCACTGCATATGATTTTCTCCCCATTGAAAGAATGGTGGAGGATTATATGAGTGACCGCATCCAAGTAGGCACGTCAGACAGTCCGTACTTATACTGGCAGGAAAAAGAGGCAATTTGGAGGCCCTTGCACAAACTGGCTTTATTCTACCTAAGTTGCCCTCCCACAAGTGTGTACTCCGAAAGAGTGTTTAGTGCCGCCGCTCACCTTGTCAGCAATCGGCGTACGAGGTTACATCCAGAAAATGTGGAGAAGATGATGTTCATTAAAATGAATTATAATCAATTCCTCCGTGGAGACATTCACCAGCAGCAATTGCCTCCACAAAGTACACAGGGAGCTGAGATGGTGGATTCCAGTGGGGACGAATTGATAATCTGTGAGGAGGGGGATGTACACGGTGATATATCGGAGGATGATGATGAGGTGGACATCTTGCCTCTGTAGAGCCAGTTTGTGCAAGGAGAGATTAATTGCTTCTTTTTTGGTGGGGGTCCAAACCAACCCGTCATTTCAGTCACAGTCGTGTGGCAGACCCTGTCACTGAAATGATGGGTTGGTTAAAGTGTGCATGTCCTGTTTATACAACATAAGGGTGGGTGGGAGGGCCCAAGGACAATTCCATCTTGCACCTCTTTTTTCTTTCATTTTTCTTTGCGTCATGTGCTGTTTGGGGAGTAGTTTTTGGAAGGGCCATCCTGCGTGACACTGCAGTGCCACTCCTAGATGGGCCAGGTGTTTGTGTCGGCCACTTGGGTCGCTTATCTTAGTCACACAGCTACCTCATTGCGCCTCTTTTTTTCTTTGCGTCATGTGCTGTTTGGGGGGTGTTTTTTGGAAGGGCCATCCTGCGTGACACTGCAGTGCCACTCCTAGATGGGCCAGGTGTTTGTGTCGGCCACTAGGGTCGCTTAGCTTACTCACACAGCTACCTCATTGCGCCTCTTTTTTTTCTTCTTTGCGTCATGTGCTGTTTGGGGGGTGTTTTTTGGAAGGGCCATCCTGCGTGACACTGCAGTGCCACTCCTAGATGGGCCAGGTGTTTGTGTCGGCCACTTGGGTCGCTGAGCTTAGTCATCCAGCGACCTCGGTGCAAATTTTAGGACTAAAAATAATATTGTGAGGTGTGAGGTGTTCAGAATAGACTGAAAATGAGTGGAAATTATGGTTATTGAGGTTAATAATACTTTGGGATCAAAATGACCCCCAAATTCTATGATTTAAGCTGTTTTTTAGGGTTTTTTGAAAAAAACACCCGAATCCAAAACACACCCGAATCCGACAAAAAAAATTCGGTGAGGTTTTGCCAAAACGCGTTCGAACCCAAAACACGGCCGCGGAACCGAACCCAAAACCAAAACACAAAACCCGAAAAATTTCCGGTGCTCATCACTAATTAAAACCCAAACGATCCTAATTTACCACAAACCATACATAGGTAATAGGTGCCCGACTCAGACCTCCACGCTGACTGCCCACCCGGATGGGTGATGACGCTGCCCCCTGATGGTTGATCCAGCGGCCTTAAAAGTCAATGGAGGTGAGTGCACCTAAACCACACCAATACTGTAAACAACTGCAACTAACAAGTCAAATTACATCCTGCCGTTCTTTTCCGCCAACAGCGAAAGACTCTTCCCCAGAGTCTTCGCACCGCCACCATACCCTCAACCTAACTCCTGCAACACCAGAAACAGATCCTCCAGGAAAAACAGCATCCCCTCCTTGGACAGATGCACACCATCAGGCCGAAAAAGGTGACTGTCACGAAACCGAATCCTAGGGTGGCGAACCACTTTCCCTCCGTGGGCCAACACCCACTTCGCCACCGCTGCATTCACCTTTTGCCTGGCCTCATCAATCGGGCGACCGTACGCCACTCCTTGCCAACGCAACCGTGGCACCATCACAGAACACCAAAACACAATTGGGCCACGCTGCGGCCACACTGGCCAGATCCTCCATCATGGCCCACCGCAGCTCCAAAGATGTCCTCTTCCCCAGATCGTTGCCACCTAAATGGACAACCAGCACCCTAGGGACTCCATGCTCGCTGACCTGACTGACCAATCTACTCTTCAGATCTTTCCACATCCTCCCCCGCCAACCAAGCCAACGAACGCCATGAGCCCTAGGAAACATCTGTGCCCCCTCCGAGGTCAAAAACCTGGCTGCCCAGTAAACATAAGAGTGGCCAACCACCCAGATTGCCAAATCGTCTTCTACCCAACCTGAAGAGAAGGAAAGGAGTAAAAATCGGTTAATAAGTATCCGAACAGGAGTTTATTAAATGCATTAACCTGAAGGATCTGCCAAAAGAAATTAGGGGGTTTTCGTGTTTTGTAGAAGTCACGGCTTAGCCGATCTAAACAAGCTTCCAGCCAATCGAAGCATAACATAAACACACAACGGGAAAAATCAAAATAATATAAGGAAAATAAAATGGGGGGGGGGGGGTATAAAAATGGGAAAAACATGTAAGAACTCAGCTGGAGGTGAAAGCGTAAAAACCTGCTGAGGGACTTTGATTTGAACTGATCAGCCGAATTGTAGATTAAAAGTCAGTCCGTCAAGTCAGGCAAATAATCGCAAAAGAACTCCAGACCCCCGCTGCCAGCAGCGGCGAGTAGCTAATCCCTGAGTAGGATGAACAGGGGAGACAAACAGACACACTACACAAGGACGTACTTAACTTTACAACATGAACTTATACAACGACTAATAAAACTGAACTGTTAGTCAAACAAACAACTCATGGAACTGGGCGAATATATCGTCTGTAACTTGACGACTTCCATCGCCCCACTGCCTGGATTTCCGCAACGGAAAACCCCGCCGACGCAGCCGACATCGCCGCCCCGATTCGGAAAGAATGCGTACCGAAAGCAGCGGGTGAAAGGCCCAAGCTCGCCAGACAGCGACTCAGCATCCAACGAAACTGATATTTCGTCAAAGGTAAACTGTCATAATGCAGCAGCCACGACCCCTGCACACCGGGCCGAACTGCTTCATATTTCGATGCCAATCTCACCGGGCAAATGCTCCCCTCCAGAGACGGTACCAAAGTGACCCATCGCCCTCTACCTACTTGGTCCGTCTTAGAGCGACGCAATCTGCACAGCAAGGACCTCTCACCCACCACCACGTCATCCAGAAGCATGCGCGAGTCTGCCCGCTTAGATGGCGCTACCAGCTCCGAAACCCGAAAGGCTCCGTGGTAAGCCATGGAGAACGCCAACTGGAACAAAAGCGATTAAAAAATTGACGACGCGATACTGCCTACCGCATCGATGACAGCCGGTAGCAAGGCCGCATCGATGGGGCTTCGCCTATCAGGCGGCGTTGGCGCCACGCGCGCCCACCATTTCATCGCCTTTACCTGAAGCCCGCTCTTTGTCACGTCAGGGACACCCTTGATTTTATTAAAAAACGAAATCCCTGCTAAGTACCGGGATACCACCGCTCTGGACCGACCCGTGACAAAAAGCTGCCAAATAAAAGAAAGCATCATCCGATGCCCGCTCTTACCTACTTGACTACGTACGCGGACAAACTCTTCCCACTTGCTCCAAGCTTGACTATCGCTAGACCCTCCAGTCCGGTCCGATCACCTGCCAGACATAACCGGGACATTGAAAACCCCGCTCATCGGCCTCGGGTGCCAACAAACGAAACTCTCCCACTGACCGCGGGAAAACGCGTCGGCAATTCCGTTCTCAAGTCCTGGCACATGCTGCGCGCGGAACCATACATTCTTATGCAAGCATGTCAGCAGCAATCGCCCAAGCATCCTCAGAACCACCAGCGACTTCGCCCTCTGGTTATTGATCGCATGCACCACACCCAGATTGTCACATCTAAACAAAATGCTGCGATGAGCCAGACGATCGCCCCAAACTTCCAGTGCTACCATAATGGGGAAAAGCTCCAGCAGCAAAAGGTCCTTAGTGAAACCTTCGCGACGCCATTCCTCAGGCCACGCCCCAAGATCTCTCTAGGTAGCAACCGAACCCAGAGGAACCCGCCGCGTCGGTAAACAGCTGTAACCTAGCATTGTCAATCGTTGGGGCCAGCCAGATACGCACCCCATTAAAGTCCTCCAGGAACGAGGCCCAGACGGCCAAATCCCTCTTAATCTCGGAGGACAAACGAATGAAATGATGCGGCCTGGCACACCCCGCCGTCGCCCTCTCCAGCTTTCGGCAGAAAACCCTGCCCATCGGGATCACCCGGCAAGCCAAGTTCAAGAGGCCCAGCAATGACTGCGCCTGCCTCAGCGTGACTTTGCGCGACATCACGAACTGGCAAATAACCTCGCGGAGCTTCGCGACCTTGGCCTGAGGAAGGCGACACGAGCCTGCTACCGTGTCGATTTCAATCCCCAAGAACGACAAACAGGAAACCGGCCCCTCCGTTTTATCCTCGGCCACAGGAACGCCAAAGTGATAAAACAACGCTCGGATGCTGAACAGCAAGTCGCTGCAGTGCGGTGAATTCGCCGGTCCCACACACAGGAAATCATCGAGGTAATGCGCAACTCCATGACCCCCTGAAGAAGACTCCACGCACCAATGCAAGAATGTGCTAAACCTTTCAAAAAACGAGCAGGAAACGGAACATCCCATCGGCAAACATTTGTCAATGAAATATTCCGCTCCGATCCAAAAACCCATAAAACGGAATGAGTCCGGATGCAACGGGAGCAACCGAAAAGCGGACTCAACATCGATCTTAGCTATCAGAGCTCCCGGGCCGTAACTACGAACCAACTCCAGCGCCTCGTCAAACGACTGGTACACCACCGAGCAGTGTGCCGGTGGTATTGCGTCGTTGACCGACGACCCTGATGGGTAAGAAAGATGTTGAATGAGCCGAAAGGCACCCGGAGTCTTCTTGGGGACTACCCCCACTGGGGAAATGACCAAGTCCATCCTACCCATTTGCACCTCTTTATCAACTTTCTCGCGCAAAACAGACGGCAAGGCGCGAGCGGACTGAAGATTCCGGAGATCCTTGACCGATACTTCGCAACTGGCAAGCGGAAACCAAACTTAAAACCCTGAAACAAAAACTGGGCGTCCGTACTATTCGGATACCAATCCAACCATTTGGACATGGCGTCCAAATTGATTGGCGTTGGGGAACTGTTGAGCGATCCCGCTCGCGCCGGGTTTAGCGTAGCTTTACTTTCCCCTTGCGCCTTGCCGATTTCCTTTAAAACAGTTGGAGGCCGGGTGGAAGCCGCCACATTGCAAGTACGAATGTCGAAACCGACACTGCTTGCCGAAGGAACAGGTCGCATTATTAAATGCGAAGCACTTCCCCTTCACGGGGGGGCCTGTCCTCCCCTGCGAATAGCAAACCTACCTATCCTACCCGGTCCCCCTTCCGCGCTACTCCCCTGGGCGGACGACCCTGCGCGTTGCCCGTCCGCCCCCGGATTCCGGGGCTCCTTTGCGGGTTGAGAAGCCCGGGTGACCTGGAGCCAGACCTCCACGTCCTTGCAACCAAAGTCAATAATCTGTAAGCAGTCCTGCTTCTCTCGGAACTTCTCATCATACATCCGCCATTCGATTCCTGACGATGTGCGCTGCATATCGTGTATCAAGTGCAGGTATCGTATGACGTTCATATGTTCCTCAGGCCTATCTTCCAGATAACACGCCGCAAAGACGCAAAAACCGGCCAGCCAGTTGTCGAAAGTACGGAAAGCTTCAGCTCTGATGCCTTTCTTAGCTGTCGCTGCCTTATACTCCTTCTTCGCGTCCTTAGTCAGCACGAACATATCCACGTAATCGCCTCTGCAGATCTTCCTACGGCAGCTATCCCGCAACCCCCTCAACACTGCCGTATAATCACAGTGGACTACTCCCGGCAAATTGCGGCGCTTCTTGGCCCTGCGAGCGTCCTCGCTAAGCCGCTTGTGTCTCTTCCACCTCTCCTGCTGCCCTGCCGCCCTCTTAGCGTACTTCGTCGCACGCTTTTTTGCCCTAGTCATGCTACTGATGTTGGACGCTCGCGACGACAGGGAGGAAGAAGAGGAGGAAATGCCGGCGCACCTCTCCTGGCCTTTCGGCCGGCAGGCACCGATAAGGGACCCAACGGCCAATGCTCTGCCTGGCCTGCTGGTGATCCGCTGGCCCCCTTGACCACAATTGGCGTGGCCCCCCACCAATCATCTATCCTATCCTGCACCTGCTGGCCCTCACTATCGCTGCTGTGCCTGCCCCCGGCCCACCCGCGTGTGTCCTCCCCCCGCAGGCCGGAGCTCTCTCCGTCTGCAGGGAAGGCACCTCTGCGGGGCTCAATGCTGCCGCGCCCTATCCTGGGACGCCCCCCCCGCTCCCCGCCAGACTCCGGCTGTAAGGGAGGCAGCAGGGGAGACGTTGAAACTGGCTAGTGATGGGTAGTTCATGAATGATTAGTTCAAAATGAACTAATCTTCAAAGTGAACTAGTTTGTTCAGTTCACAGCTTTGGCAAAGATTAGTTCATCAGGAAGGAGGAGTCAGACACAGACAGAATAGAGCCAGCAGCTGCATTAGGCTTCATTCACTTCACTGGATTTTCACTTCCTGAATCTGATGCTGTAAAATGAAAGGTAAAAGTACAACACAGCCCAGCAATACAGATCTAATAAAAAAAAATAGCATCTGCACTGCCTAGCCAAAGTCTCTGTGTGTCTGTGAGTGAGCATGTGTGGTCATGCTGCTCACCTTTCTGTGATACAATCACTGTCCTATTAGTCCAGATGTCCAAACACTTGCTGCTGCTTCTGGTACTACTGGCTTCTGTGCATACTGCTGTGCTAAATCTTCTGCTGGGTGTTGTGTAGGTGCAGCTGCAGCAGCACTGTTGTTATTCAGCTCTCACTCAGCAACACTCACCAGAAGGAAAACCAGCAGCAAGAGAGACCAAGCTAGGCTATACATCCCTATATATACTGATCCCTCCCCTCTCTAACATTGGCTGTACTTTTCATCACAGTTAGGTCCACCCCTCACAGGAGGTTTAACGCTCTCCATTCCTATGCTGTCATTTCGCTCTCCTTCTCTCCAGTCCTCTGTTCCCTCACTGCTCTATCTCCCTGTCTCTCAGTGTCTCCCTGTCACCCTCACCATGTCACCCACTATCTCTGTCACCCTCACCATGTCAGCCACTATCTCTGTCACCCACACCATGTCACCCACTATCTCCCTGTCACCCCTGCCTCCCCAGTTACCCACTATCTCCCTGTCACCTCTGCCTCAGTCACCCACTATCTACCTGTCACCCCTGCCTCCCCAGTTACCCACTATCTCCCTGACACCCGCTATCTCCTTGTCAACCTTTCCATTCACTCACTATCTCCAGGGGGGCACCAGACAGAATATTGCCTAGGCCCCTAGGGCATCAAAATAGTCAGGGCTGGCTCTGCCCCGCTCTGCCTCTCTCCTCCTCCATTCATGCAGCAGCCCAGTGTCCTTCCAGCATACAGGCTGGTCCGGGGATGTGCCTCCTCTCAGTAAGGAGCTGCCCAGGGAATGCCGGGAGGACGAATTTGAACAGGGACACCCCCCACTACAGACACCGCCATGGCCACCCGCAGGAAGAGGAACCTCCGCCACTGCCTGGTGAGTGCACTGCCTGCCATCATTACATAGGTACCTGTGGCTCTCCCCCATGTGCTCAGGGTAGGCTCCGGGTACTGGAGCCTAGCTGCTGCTGCCTCCTGCCGCTCATCTCTATCCCTCTCCCACCTCTCTCTCCTGCCACCTTTCTTTCTTTCTTTCTTTCTTTCTTTCTTTCTTTCTTTCTTCCTTCCTTCCTTTCTCGTGACTCCTCCTGCCATACTGTGTAAAAGGAGGCTCTACCTGCTGTACTGTGTGAAAGGGGACTACGTGCCGTAGTGTGTAAAAGGGGGCTCTACGTTGTGTAATGTGTAAAATTGGGCTCTACCTGGCGTAATATGCGACAGGGGTTCTACCTGGCATAATATGTGACAGGGGCTCTACCTGGCGTAATATGCGACAGGGGTTCTACCTGGCATAATATGCGACAGGGGCTCTACCTGGTGTAAAATGTGACAGGGACTCTACCTGGCGTAGTGTGTGTAAGTGGTGGCACTGTGTGGAGTCATTTGAATAATGAAGACTACTGTGCAGCGTAATATGAATTGGTATTATTTTGTGGCCCTGCCCCTTCCCCATGAAGCCACGCACCAATATTTTTGACACGCGCCTATGGCGCGCACTGGCCCTGTTTTCAATATGGGGTGGGGGCGCCGATGCTGTTTCTTGCACACAGCGCTAAAATGTCTAGTTACGGCACTGGTTTAGCCACCTAATTTTAGCTATATATGTATACATTTTTATGTGTTAATAAATGTATTATCTTTCCAATCTCTGGCCCTCATTCCGAGTTGTTCGCTCGCAAGGCGATTTTAGCAGTATTGCACACGCTAAGCCGCCGCCTACTGGGAGTGAATCTTAGCTTCTTAAAATTGTGAACGAAAGATTCGCAATATTGCGATTACACATCTCGTAGCAGTTTCAGAGTAGCTTCAGACTTACTCGGCATCTGCGATCAGTTCAGTGCTTATCGTTCCTGGTTTGACGTCACAAACACACCCAGCGTTCGCCCAGACACTCCTCCGTTTCTCCAGCCACTCCCGCGTTTTTTCCGGAAACGGTAGCGTTTTTTCCCACACGCCCATAAAACGGCCTGTTTCCGCCCAGTAACACCCATTTCCTGTCAATCACACTACGCTCGCCTGAGCGAAGAAAAAGCCGTGAGTAAAAATCCAAACTTCATAGCAAATTTACTTGGCGCAGTCGCAGTGCGGACATTGCGCATGCGCACTAAGCGGAAAAACGCTGCGATGCGAAGAAATTTTCTGAGCGAACGACTCGGAATGACCTCCTCTATGCGCTCTCATAATATTTTTATATTGTCTCTACATTGTGGTGATAATCCAGATCACCTATTGGGATCTGCATATAGAATTGTGACGTTTGTGAAATTTGTGCTCTCATATTTTCTAATTAGTTCTCTAGTAAATTGTTATTATAAATTGTTTTTATAGTAAAAGTTGCGCCCAATAAACAATAATTAATTGCATCAGTATGTAGCCTTGCTGTGTAATGTACAATGGGGGTAATTCCAAGTTGATCGCAGCAGGAAATTTTTTAGCAGTTGAGCAAAACCATGTGCACTGCAGGGGAGGCAGATGTAACATGTGCAGAGAGAGTTAGATTTGGGTGGGTTGTGTTGTTTCTGTGCAGGGTAAATACTGACTGCTTTATTTTTACACTGCAATTTAGATTGCAGATTGAACTCACCACACCCAAATCTAACTCTCTCTGCACATGTTATATCTGCCTCCCGTGCAGTGCACATGGTTTTGCCCAACTGCTAAAAAATTTCCTGCTGCGATCAACTTGGAATTACCCCCAATAGCTGCGATGTCAGTTTGTAACCAGTACTGAGCTTTATACTTTGTTTTTCACCTGCCACAGCAGGACACACCCCTGATTGACAGTAGATTTATCCATAGGTGGCAATAGACACGCCCCTTGGGTGGAATGTGCCTCAATGGTGCGCTGCGCTGCGCATTAGAGTGCAATTTATAATCTCCCTGAAACTACATTTCAAAAGAAGGCAAGTATGTGTAAAAGACAACAAGGGCCTCAAACCAGAAATAACCAGTCTTGGTCAGTCTGGTGGGGTGTGTGAGGTCATGCTGTGATGTTATAATGGCAACTGCCTATATCAGGGCTGTGCTGTTGCTGTCTCTTGCATATGCCTTCGGAGGCCTGGGATGGCATAGCAGACTGGTAGAAGGTTAGTGACTAGTGATGAGCGGGTTCGGTTTTACTCGGTTCTCAAAACGGCATCTTATTGGCTCACGGATGTCACGTGTTTTGGATAGCCAATAAGATGCCGTTTTGAGAACCGAGTAAAACCGAGTAAAACCGAACCTCGCTCATCACTATTAGTGACTGGACAAAAATTAGGTCATCTTAGTTCAAATCGTTGGCAGACTTTAAGCATGACTATTAGAATATATGACTTTTGTTATGAACTGAGTAGCTTGAACTCAGGAGAGTGGGTGGCAACTAGGGAGTTCCAGTACTCACGTGTGGAGCTGCGGTTGGATATGGATAACAGCAGCTACACCTACTCTAACACTGACTCCGTTATTCCTTCCAGCAGTCAGTTGGTGTCTGCAGAGCTAGTCTTCTCCTATAGCAGCCGCGTTTGAATGGGCGAATTAGGTCCGCCCAGACTCCGATGCCCACAGGTCTTACAAGGTACAAGGCACCAACTGAGACGACTTAGAGTTAATAAGGGGAAAGCTTACTAAGACTAGCATGACTACCAACAGGAAGGAATACAGAGAACACAATAAACAGATTACGTGCCGCCAAAACCCCAACACAGGAACCAAGGCAAACGGTGGAACCGAAGGAGACGATTCCGTCGCTACTCGAGGCGTACAACAAAAAGTATTGCGGCCAAGCCACACCATGCGACTCCGTCGCAAAATAAACAACAAGGGCTGCAAAGAGCCACAGCAGAAAAACTACACAATGAAAGTAAAACGAAAGATGCAACCTCTGTCGCTAAATGTGGCAGAGCCGCTAACTCATGGTGCCACGAGGGGGGAACGAAGAAACTACCAGAGCTCCAAGGTGTACAGGAACCAAATAAACTACACTGGAAGCAGACCAGGAGACGAGCTGGACATGAACCCTCTAACTGGCAGGCAACAGGAACACCAGGAATAACAGAGTGGGACAGGAAACTACTGGAGGCAAGCAGATTGGCTCACAGGAAGCTATAACTGGCAGGGCTGTACTGTCCTGGCTCTCCTAAAAAGGCCCTGCCAACCAATCCTGTGAGAACCAGGCAGCCGAGGGCCGGATTAAGCCTTGGGGGGCCTGGGGCACTTAAGACAAGGGTGGCCCTGGTGGTGGGGAGGGTGTATATTAGATTGTGCATACCTATCAACATAACCCATTCTGGGAGAGACAAAATGCTCTCTACCTGGACTTCCCCTTTAATATATTATTGGCATCACATGTGTTGAACTAAAAAAAAAAGGTACTGTATTTCAACAAAAATTATTACAATCATAATTTTGAGGGAATTCTAGATAGAGATCATGTTGTCTCTCCTGGAATGGGAGGTATGGATTGTGTATATTAAATATAAACCAGTGGTGTATATTAGATTTAAACTAATAGTTTTATAAAGCCTAGGTACTGTTTATATATACACCTAATAGAGATACAAGTATTTTACCATTCTTTCCTGTAGTGGAACAAAGACAACTTAAACAACTTTAAAATACACATAGAAAAATAAAATCTGTAAATTATCTGCAGTTTATATTAGAGATGAGCGGGTTCGGTTCGTTGAGATCCAACCCCCCCCCCCGCCGAACTTCACGTGGTTTACACGGGTCCGAGTCATCCTCAGTTCTTCCTACCTTACACGCAAAACCCGAACGGGGGAAAACGTCATCATTGCGAGATTCGGATTCCATATAAAGAGCCGCACGTCGCCGCCTTTTTCACTCGTGCATTGTTGAGATAGAGAGAGGACGTGGCTACGTTCTCTGCCCGAATAGCCCAAAATCAGCAAATCTCAGCTCAATATCTGTGCTCAGTATCAATGCTGCATTGTGGAGACCAGTATATGGTATTACAGTACAGTAGTCCAGTGCTGTTCTCACTGCCCAGTGTCACTCAGTTCTATTATCCTGAACAGTGCACAGTGTATCAGTGCTCATTATTATCATTGCTGCATTGTGGTGACCACTGACCAGTATATGGTAGTACAGTACAGTAGTCCAGTGCTGTTCTCGCTGCCCAGTGTCACTCAGTTCTATTATCCTGAACAGTGCACAGTGTATCTGTGCTCATTATTATCATTGCTGCATTGTGGTGACCACTGACCAGTATATGGTAGTACAGTACAGTAGTCCAGTGCTGTTCTCGCTGCCCAGTGTCACTCAGTTCTATTATCCTGAACAGTGCACAGTGTATCTGTGCTCATTATTATCATTGCTGCATTGTGGTGACCACTGAGCAGTATATGGTAGTATAGTACAGTAGTCCAGTGCTGTTCTCGCTGCCCAGTGTCACTCAGTTCTATTATCCTGAACAGTGCACAGTGTATCTGTGCTCATTATTATCATTGCTGCATTGTGGTGACCACTGAGCAGTATATGGTAGTACAGTACAGTAGTCCAGTGCTGTTCTCGCTGCCCAGTGTCACTCAGTTCTATTATCCTGAACAGTGCACAGTGTATCTGTGCTCATTATTATCATTGCTGCATTGTGGTGACCACTGACCAGTATATAGTAGTACAGTACAGTAGTCCAGTGCTGTTCTCACTGCCCAGTGTCACTCAGTTCTATTATCCTGAACAGTGCAGTATATCTGTGCTCATTATTATCAGTGCTGCATTGTGGTGACCACTGACCAGTATATGGTAGTATAGTACAGTAGTCCAGTGCTGTTCTCGCTGCCAGGTGTCACTCAGTTCTATTATCCTGAACAGTGCACAGTGTATCTGTGCTCATTATTATCATTGCTGCATTGTGGTGACCACTGACTAGTATATGGTAGTACAGTACAGTAGTCCAGTGCTGTTCTCGCTGCCCAGTGTCACTCAGTTCTATTATCCTGAACAGTGCACAGTGTATCTGTGCTCATTATTATCATTGCTGCATTGTGGTGACCACTGACCAGTATATAGTAGTACAGTACAGTAGTCCAGTGCTGTTCTCGCTGCCCAGTGTCACTCAGTTCTATTATCCTGAACAGTGCACAGTGTATCTGTGCTCATTATTATCAGTGCTGCATTGTGGTGACCACTGACCAGTATATGGTAGTACAGTACAGTAGTCCAGTGCTGTTCTCGCTACCAGGTGTCACTCAGTTCTATTATCCTGAACAGTGCACAGTGTATCTGTGCTCATTGTTATCAGTGCTGCATTGTGGTGACTAAAAGTCCAGTGTCTTGTGCTGCATCTTGCTGCTGTAGGGTGCTGTAGTAGTGTCCTGTCACTGTGCATAGTAGAGATGTGCACTTGAAATATTTCAGGTTTTGTGTTTTGGTTTTGGGTTCGGTTCCGCGGCCGTGTTTTGGGTTCGACCGCGTTTTGGCAAAACCTCACCGAATTTTTTTTGTCGGATTCGGGTGTGTTTTGGATTCGGGTGTTTTTTTTAAAAAACACTAAAAAAACAGCTTAAATCATAGAATTTGGGGGTCATTTTGATCCCAAAGTATTATTAACCTCAAAAACCATAATTTCCACTCATTTTCAGTCTATTCTGAACACCTCACACCTCACAATATTATTTTTAGTCCTAAAATTTGCACCGAGGTCGCTGGATGACTAAGCTAAGCGACCCTAGTGGCCGACACAAACACCTGGCCCATCTAGGAGTGGCACTGCAGTGTCACGCAGGATGGCCCTTCCAAAAAACACTCCCCAAACAGCACATGACGCAAAGAAAAAAAGAGGTGCAATGAGGTAGCTGTGTGAGTAAGCTAAGCGACCCTAGTGACCGACACAAACACCTGGCCCATCTAGGAGTGGCACTGCAGTGTCACGCAGGATGGCCTTTCCAAAAAACACTCCCCAAACAGCACATGACGCAAAGAAAAAAAGAGGCGCAATGAGGTAGCTGTGTGAGTAAGCTAAGCGACCCTAGTGGCCGACACAAACACCTGGCCCATCTAGGAGTGGCACTGCAGTGTCACGCAGGATGGCCCTTCCAAAAAACACTCCCCAAACAGCACATGACGCAAAGAAAAAAAGAGGCGCAATGAGGTAGCTGTGTGAGTAAGCTAAGCGACCCTAGTGGCCGACACAAACACCTGGCCCATCTAGGAGTGGCACTGCAGTGTCACGCAGGATGGCCCTTCCAAAAAACACTCCCCAAACAGCACATGACGCAAAGAAAAAAAGAGGCGCAATGAGGTAGCTGTGTGAGTAAGATAAGCGACCCTAGTGGCCGACACAAACACCTGGCCCATCTAGGAGTGGCACTGCAGTGTCACGCAGGATGGCCCTTCCAAAAAACACTCCCCAAACAGCACATGACGCAAAGAAAAAAAGAGGCGCAATGAGGTAGCTGTGTGAGTAAGCTAAGCGACCCTAGTGGCCGACACAAACACCTGGCCCATCTAGGAGTGGCACTGCAGTGTCACGCAGGATGGCCCTTCCAAAAAACACTCCCCAAACAGCACATGACGCAAAGAAAAAAAGAGGCGCAATGAGGTAGCTGTGTGAGTAAGATAAGCGACCCTAGTGGCCGACACAAACACCTGGCCCTTCTAGGAGTGGCACTGCAGTGTCACGCAGGATGGCCCTTCAAAAAAAATACTCCCCAAACAGCACATGACGCAAAGAAAAATGAAAGAAAAAAGAGGTGCAAGATGGAATTGTCCTTGGGCCCTCCCACCCACCCTTATGTTGTATAAACAGGACATGCACACTTTAACCAAACCATCATTTCAGTGACAGGGTCTGCCACACGACTGTGACTGAAATGACGGGTTGGTTTGGACCCCCACCAAAAAATAAGCAATTAATCTCTCCTTGCACAAACTGGCTCTACAGAGGCAAGATGTCCACCTCATCATCATCCTCCGATATATCACCGTTTACATCCCCCTCCTCACAGATTATCAATTCGTCCCCACTGGAATCCACCATCTCAGCTCCCTGTGTACTTTGTGGAGGCAATTGCTGCTGGTCAATGTCTCCACGGAGGAATTGATTATAATTCATTTTAATGAACATCATCTTCTCCACATTTTCTGGAAGTAACCTCGTACGCCGATTGCTGACAAGGTGAGCGGCGGCACTAAACACTCTTTCGGAGTACACACTTGTGGGAGGGCAACTTAGGTAGAATAAAGCCAGTTTGTGCAAGGGCCTCCAAATTGCCTCTTTTTCCTGCCAGTATAAGTACGGACTGTCTGACATGCCTACTTGGATGCGGTCACTCATATAATCCTCCACCATTCTTTCAATGGGGAGAGAATCATATGCAGTGCCAGTAGACGACATGTCCGTATCCGTAATCGTTGGCAGGTCCTTCAGTCCGGACCAGATGTCAGCATCAGCAGTCGCTCCAGACTGCCCTGCATCACCGCCAGCGGGTGGGCTCGGAATTCTGAGCCTTTTCCTCGCACCCCCAGTTGCGGAAGAATGTGAAGGAGGAGATGTTGACAGGTCGCGTTCCGCTTGACTTGACAATTTTCTCACCAGCAGGTCTTTGAACCCCAGCAGACTTGTGTCTGCCGGAAAGAGAGATCCAAGGTAGGTTTTAAATCTAGGATCGAGCACGGTGGCCAAAATGTAGTGCTCTGATTTCAACAGATTGACCACCCGTGAATCCTTGTTAAGCGAATTAAGGGCTCCATCCACAAGTCCCACATGCCTAACGGAATCGCTCTGTTTTAGCTCCTCCTTAAATGTCTCCAGCTTCTTCTGCAAAAGCCTGATGAGGGGAATGACCTGACTCAGGCTGGCAGTGTCTGAACTGACTTCACGTGTGGCAAGTTCAAAGGGCAGCAGAACCTTGCACAACGTTGAAATCATTCTCCACTGCGCTTGAGACAGGTGCATTCCACCTCCTATATCGTGCTCAATTGTATAGGCTTGAATGGCCTTTTGCTGCTCCTCCAACCTCTGAAGCATATATAGGGTTGAATTCCACCTCGTTACCACTTCTTGCTTCAGATGATGGCAGGGCAGGTTCAGGCGTTTTTGGTGGTGCTCCAGTCTTCTGTACGTGGTGCCTGTACGCCGAAAGTGTCCCGCAATTCTTCTGGCCACCGACAGCATCTCTTGCACGCCCCTCTCGTTTTTTAAATAATTCTGCACCACCAAATTCAAGGTATGTGCAAAACATGGGACGTGCTGGAATTTGCCCATATTTAATGCACACACAATATTGCTGGCGTTGTCCGATGCCACAAATCCACAGGAGAGTCCAATTGGGGTAAGCCATTCCGCGATGATCTTCCTCAGTTGCCGTAAGAGGTTTTCAGCTGTGTGCGTATTCTGGATACCGGTGATACAAAGCGTAGCCTGCCTAGGAAAGAGTTGGCGTTTGCGAGATGCTGCTACTGGTGCCGCCGCTGCTGTTCTTGCGGCGGGAGTCCATACATCTACCCAGTGGGCTATCACAGTCATATAGTCCTGACCCTGCCCTGCTCCACTTGTCCACATGTCCGTGGTTAAGTGGACATTGGGTACAACTGCATTTTTTAGGACACTGGTGAGTCTTTTTCTGACGTCCGTGTACATTCTCGGTATCGCCTGCCTAGAGAAGTGGAACCTAGATGGTATTTGGTAACGGGGGCACACTACCTCAAGAAATTGTCTAGTTCCCTGTGAACTAACGGCGGATACCGGACGCACGTCTAACACCAACATAGTTGTCAAGGCCTCAGTTATCCGCTTTGCAACAGGATGACTGCTGTGATATTTCATCTTCCTCGCAAAGGACTGTTGGACAGTCAATTGCTTACTGGAAGTAGTACAAGTGGTCTTCCGACTTCCCCTCTGGGATGACCATCGACTCCCAGCAGCAACAACAGCAGCGCCAGCAGCAGTAGGCGTTACACTCAAGGATGCATCGGAGGAATCCCAGGCAGGAGAGGACTCGTCAGAATTGCCAGTGACATGGCCTGCAGGACTATTGGCATTCCTGGGGAAGGAGGAAATTGACACTGAGGGAGTTGGTGGGGTGGTTTGCGTGAGCTTGGTTACAAGAGGAAGGGATTTACTGGTCAGTGGACTGCTTCCGCTGTCGCCCAAAGTTTTTGAACTTGTCACTGACTTATTATGAATGCGCTGCAGGTGACGTATAAGGGAGGATGTTCCGAGGTGGTTAACGTCCTTACCCCTACTTATTACAGCTTGACAAAGGCAACACACGGCTTGACAAATGTTGTCCGCATTTCTGTTGAAATACTTCCACACCGAAGAGCTGATTTTTTTGGTATTTTCACCAGGCATGTCAATGGCCATATTCCTCCCACGGACAACAGGTGTCTCCCCGGGTGCCTGACTTAAACAAACCACCTCACCATCAGAATCATCCTTGTCAATTTCCTCCCCAGCGCCAGCAACACCCATATCCTCCTCATCCTGGTGTACTTCAACACTGACATCTTCAATCTGACTATCAGGAACTGGACTGCGGGTGCTCCTTCCAGCACTTGCAGGGGGCGTGCAAATGGTGGAAGGCGCATGCTCTTCACATCCAGTGTTGGAAAGGTCAGGCATCGCAACCGACACAATTGGACTCTCCTTGTGGATTTGGGATTTCGAAGAACGCACAGTTCTTTGCTGTGCTTTTGCCAGCTTGAGTCTTTTCATTTTTCTAGCGAGAGGCTGAGTGCTTCCATCCTCATGTGAAGCTGAACCACTAGCCATGAACATAGGCCAGGGCCTCAGCCGTTCCTTGCCACTCCGTGTGGTAAATGGCATATTGGCAAGTTTACGCTTCTCCTCCGACAATTTTATTTTAGATTTTTGAGTCCTTTTTTTACTGATATTTGGTGTTTTGGATTTTACATGCTCTGTACTATGACATTGGGCATCGGCCTTGGCAGACGACGTTGCTGGCATTTCATCGTCTCGGCCATGACTAGTGGCAGCAGCTTCAGCACGAGGTGGAAGTCGATCTTGATCTTTCCCTATTTTTGGAACCTCAACATTTTTGTTCTCCATATTTTAATAGGCACAACTAAAAGGCACCTCAGGTAAACAATGGAGATGGATGGATACTAGTATACTTATGGATGGACGAGCGACTGCCGACACAGAGGTAGCTACAGCCTTGGACTACCGTAATGTGTCTGCTGCTAATATAGACTGGATGATAATGAGATAAAATTAAAATATATATATATATATATATATATATCACACTAGTACTGCAGCCGGACAGGTATATATTATGTAATGACGGACCTGCTGGACACTGTCTGTCAGACTCAGCACTGCAGACTCCTAAAGTAAGCTACTAGTATCAAGAAGATAGAAAAAAAAAAAACCACGGGTAGGTGGTATACAATTATGGATGGACGAGCGACTGCCGACACAGAGGTAGCTACAGCCGTGGACTACCGTACTGTGTCTGCTGCTAATATAGACTGGATGATAATGAGATAAAATTAAAATATATATATATCACACTAGTACTGCAGCCGGACAGGTATATATTATGTAATGACGGACCTGCTGGACACTGTCTGTCAGACTCAGCACTGCAGACTCCTAAAGTAAGCTACTAGTATCAAGAAGATAGAAAAAAAAAACCACGGGTAGGTGGTATACAATTATGGATGGACGAGCGACTGCCGACACAGAGGTAGCTACAGCCGTGGACTACCGTACTGTGTCTGCTGCTAATATAGACTGGATGATAATGAGATAAAATTAAAATATATATATATATCACACTAGTACTGCAGCCGGACAGGTATATATTATGTAATGACGGACCTGCTGGACACTGTCTGTCAGACTCAGCACTGCAGACTCCTAAAGTATGCTACTAGTATCAAGAAGATAGAAAAAAAAAAACCACGGGTAGGTGGTATACAATTATGGATGGACGAGCGACTGCCGACACAGAGGTAGCTACAGCCGTGGACTACCGTACTGTGTCTGCTGCTAATATAGACTGGATGATAATGAGATAAAATTAAAATATATATATATCACACTAGTACTGCAGCCGGACAGGTATATATTATGTAATGACGGACCTGCTGGACACTGTCTGTCAGACTCAGCACTGCAGACTCCTAAAGTAAGCTACTAGTATCAAGAAGATAGAAAAAAAAAACCACGGGTAGGTGGTATACAATTATGGATGGACGAGCGACTGCCGACACAGAGGTAGCTACAGCCGTGGACTACCGTACTGTGTCTGCTGCTAATATAGACTGGATGATAATGAGATAAAATTAAAATATATATATATATCACACTAGTACTGCAGCCGGACAGGTATATATTATGTAATGACGGACCTGCTGGACACTGTCTGTCAGCACTGCAGACTCCTAAAGTAAGCTACTAGTATCATCAAGAAGATAGAAAAAAAAAACACGGATAGGTGGTATACAATTATGGATGGACGAGCGACTGCCGACACAGAGGTAGCTACAGCCGTGGACTACCGTACTGTCTGCTGCTAATATAGACTGGATGATAATGAGATAAAATTAAAATATATATATATATATATATATATATATATATATATCACACTAGTACTGCAGCCGGACAGGTATATATTATGTAATGACGGACCTGCTGGACACTGTCTGTCAGCACTGCAGACTCCTAAAGTAAGCTACTAGTATCAAGAAGATAGAAAAAAAAAACCACGGGTAGGTGGTATACAATTATGGATGGACGAGCGACTGCCGACACAGAGGTAGCTACAGCCGTGGACTACCGTACTGTGTCTGCTGCTAATATAGACTGGATGATAATGAGATAAAATTAAAATATATATATATATATATCACACTAGTACTGCAGCCGGACAGGTATATATTATGTAATGACGGACCTGCTGGACACTGTCTGCAGAATGCGTTTATAAAAACACCACACGACGAGTGTTTAACTTTTTCAGGCAGACAATCACAATTATACTGGTGGTCAGCAGACAATCACAATACTGGTGGTCAGTGGTCACTGGTCAGTCACACTGGCAGTGGCACTCTGGCAGCAAAAGTGTGCACTGTACTTAAAATATGTACTCCTGCTATAACTGCTCCCCAGTCTCCCCCACAATTAAGCTGTGTGAGCAGTGAGCACTCAGCACAGTCAGATAATGATATACAGTATTACATATGATGCAGCACACTGGGCTGAGCACAGATATGGTATGTGACTGTGTCACACTGTGTATCGTTTTTTATCAGGCAGAGAACGGATTAATTAAACTGGTGGTCACTGGTCACACTATCAGCAGCAAGTAGTACTCCTCCTAATAATATGCTCCCCAAAATTTGTGTCTCTCTCTAGTACTCTAGTCTAAACGGAGAGGACGCCAGCCACGTCCTCTCCCTATCAATCTCAATGCACGTGTGAAAATGGCGGCGACGCGCGGCTCCTTATATAGAATCCGAGTTTCGCGATAGAATCCGAGCCTCGCGAGAATCCGACAGCGGGATGATGACGTTCGGGCGCGCTCGGGTTAACCGAGCAAGGCGGGAAGATCCGAGTCGCTCGGCCCCGTGTAAAAAAACCTGAAGTTCGGGCGGGTTCGGATTCCGAGGAACCGAACCCGCTCATCTCTAGTGCATAGGTCATCATCATTCCAGTCACAGTGGTATCTGGTATCTATCTAGTGGTATCTAATTCCAGACATTACTGCCGTCTAATTCCAGATATATTACTGGCATATAATTCCACACATTAAAAAATGGAAAACAAAAATGTGGAGGGTAAAATAGGGAAAGATCAAGATCCACTTCCACCTAGTGCTGAAGCTGCTGCCACTAGTCATGGCAGAGATGATGAAATGCCATCAACGTCATCTGCCAAGGCCGATGCCCAATGTCATAGTAGAGAGCAGGTAAAATCCAAAAAACAAAAGTTCAGTAAAATGACCCAAAAATCTAAATTAAAAGTGTCTGAGGAGAAGCGTAAACTTGCCAATATTCCATTTACGACACGGAGTGGCAAGGAACGGCTAAGGCCCTGGCCTATGTTCCTCATGACTAGTGGGTCAGCTTCACATGAGGATGGAAGCACTCATCCTCCCACTAGAAAAATTAAAAGACTTAAGCTGGCAAAAGCACAGCAAAGAACTGTGCATTCTTCTAAATCACAAATCCCCAAGGAGAGTCCAATTGTGTCGGTTGCGATGCCTGACCTTCCCAACACTGGATGGGAAGAGGTGGCTCCTTCCACCATTTGCACGCCCCTTGCAAGTGCAGAAAGGAGCACCCGCAGTACAGTTCCTGATATTCAAATTGAAGATGTCACTGTTGAAGTACACTAGCATGAGGATATGGGTGTTGCTGGCGCTGAGGAGGAAATTGACAAGGAGGATTCTAAAGGAGAGGTGGTTTGTTTAAGTCAGGCACCCGGGGAGACACCTGTTGTCTGTGGGATGAATAAGGCCATTGACATGCCTGGTCAAAATACAAAAAAAATCACCTCTTCCGTGTGGAATTATTTCAACAGAAATGCGGACAACTGGTGTCAAGCCATGTGTTGCCTTTGTCAAGCTGTACTAAGTAGGGGTAAGGACGTTAACCACCTAGGAACATTCTCCCTTATACGTCACCTGGAGCGCATTCATCAGAAGTCATTGACAAGTTCAAAAACTTTGGGTGACGGCAGAAGCAGTCCACTAACAGTGACAACTAAATCCCTTCTTCTTCTTGTACCCAAGCTCCTGCAAACCACACCACCAACTCCCTCAGTGTCAATTTCCTCCTTAGACAGGAACGCCAATAGTCCTGCAGGCCATGTCACTGGCAAGTCTGACGAGTCCTCTCCTAACTGGGATTCCTCCGATGGATCCTTGAGTGTAACGCCTACTGCTGCTGGCGCTGCTGTTGTTGCTGCTGGGAGTCGATCGTCATCCCAGAGGGGAAGACGGAAGACCACTTGTACTACTTCCAGTAAGCAATTGACTGTCCAACAGTCCTTTGCGAGGAAGAAGAAATATCACAGCAGTCATCCTGTTGCATAGTGGATAACTCAGGCCTTGACAACTGTGTTGGTGTTAGACGTGCGTCCGGTATTCTCCGTTGGTTCACAGGGACTTAGAGAAATTCTTGAGGTAGTGTGTCCCCGGTACCAAATACCATCTAGGTTCCACTTCTCTAGGCAGGCGATACCGAGAATGTACACAGACGTCAGAAAAAGAGTCACCAGTGTCCTAAAAAATGCAGTTGTACCCAATGCCCACTTAACCACGGACATGTGGACAAGTGGAGCAGGGCAGACTAAGGACTATAAGACTGTGACAGCCCACTGGGTAGATGTATTGCCTCCCGCAGCTACAACAGCGGCGGCACCGGTAGCAGCATCTCGCAAACGCCAACTCGTTCCTAGGCAGGCTACGCTTTGTGTCACCGCTTTCCATAAGAGGCACACAGCTGACAACCTCTTACGGAAACTGAGGAACATCATCGCATATTGGCTTACCCCAATTGGACTCTCTTGGGGATTTGTGACATCGGACAACGCCACGAATATTGTGCGTGCATTACATGTGGGCAAATTCCAGCACGTCCCATGTTTTGCACATACAATAAATTTGGTGGTGCAGAATTAAAAAAAAAAACGACAGGGGCGTGCAAGAGATGCTGTCGGTGGCCCAAAGAATCGCGGGCCACTTTCAGCATTCAGTCACCGCGTGCCGAAGACTGGAGCACCAGCAAACACTCCTGAACATGCCCCGCCACCAGCTGAAGCAAGAGGTGGTAATGAGGTGGAATTCAACCCTCCATATGCTTCAGAGGATGGAGGAGCAGCATAAAGGCCATTCAAGCCTATACATCTGCCTACGATATAGGCAAAGGAGGGGCAATGCACCTGACCCAAGCGCAGTGGAGAATGATTTCAACATTGTGCAAGGTTCTGCAACCCTTTGAACTTGCCACACGTGAAGTCAGTTCAGACACTGCCAGCCTGAGTCAGGTCATTCCCCTCATCAGGCTTTTGCAGAAGCAGCTGGAGAGATTGAAGGAGGAGCTGAAATGGAGCGATTCCGCTAGGCATGTGGGACTTGTGGATGGAGCCCTTCATTTGCTTAACCAGGATTCACGGTTGGTCAATCTGTTGAAATCAGAGCACTACATTTTGGCCACCATGCTCGATCCTAGTTTTAAAGCCTACGTTGTATCTCTCTTTCCGGCAGACACAAGTCTGCAGATGTTCAAAGACCTGCTGGCGAGACACTTGTCAAGTCAAGTGGTA
Source organism: Pseudophryne corroboree (assembly GCF_028390025.1). Classification (NCBI taxonomy): domain Eukaryota; kingdom Metazoa; phylum Chordata; class Amphibia; order Anura; family Myobatrachidae; genus Pseudophryne; species Pseudophryne corroboree. The sequence goes on along the minus strand of NC_086454.1, from coordinate 88,189,109 downwards.
TGTGACCCGCCAACAGCTCCTCCTTCATTTTCTACCGCAACTGGAGCTGCCAGGAAAAGGATAAAATTTCCAAAACCACCCGCTGGAGGTGATGCAGGGCAGTCAGGAGCGATAGCTGACAACTGAAGGACCTGCCAACGATTACTGACATGTCGTCTACTGTCACTGCATATGATTCTGTCACCATTGAAAGAATGGTGGAGGATTATATGAGTGACAGCATCCAAGTAGGCATGTCAGACAGTCCGTATGTATACTGGCAGGAAAAAGAGGCAATTTGGAGGCCCTTGCACAAACTGGCTTTATTTTACCTAAATTGCCCCCCCTCCAGTGTGTACTTCGAAAGAGTGTTTAGTGCAGCCACTCACCTTGTCAGCGATCGGCGTACGAGGTTACTTCCACAAAATGTGGAGAAGATGATGTTCATCAAAATTATTTATAATCAATTCCTCCGTGGAGACATTTACCAGCAATTGCCTCCAGAAAGTACACAGGGACCTGAGATGGTGGATTCCAGTGGGGACGAATTAATAATCTGTGAGGAGGGGGATGTACACAGTGAAAGGGGTGAGGAATCGGACGATGAGGAAGAGGAGGTGAACATCTTGCCTCTGTAGAGCCAGTTTGTGCAAGGAGAGATTGATTGCTTCTTTTTTGGTGGGGGCCCAAACCAACCAGTCATTTCAGTCACAGTTGTGTGGCAGACCCTGTCGCTGAAATGATGGGTTCGTTAAAGTGTGCATGTCCTGTTTATACAACATAAGGGTGGGTGGGAGGTTCCAAGGACAGTTCCATCTTGCACCTCTTTTTTTTTTTTTTATCTTTGCATCATGTGATGTTTGGGGACAATTTTTTTAAGTGCCATCCTGTCTGACACTGCAGTGCCACTCCTAGATGGGCCAGGTGTTTGTGCCGGCCACTTGGGTCGCTTAGCTTAGTCATCCAGCGAGCTTGGTGCAAATTTTAGGACTAAAAATAATATTGTGAGGTGTGAGGTGTTCAGAATAGATTGGAAAGGAGTGGAAATTATGGTTATTGAGGTTAATAATACTATGGGATCAAAATTACCCCCAAATTCTATGATTTAAGCTATTTTTGAGAGGTTTTTGGGAAAAAATACCCGAACCCGCCAAAAAATTTTAGGAGAGGTTTTGCCAAAACGCGCCTGAATCCAAAACATGGCCGCGGAACCGAATCCAAAACCAAAACCCGAAAACATCTCTAGTTTATATGCAGTTGTAGCAGCCACTGTACTACTAACACACTGGGACAGGACTCAGGAGGATGCTCTGTGTGTGTCTCTCTCTCTCTAGACATAAATGCTCTCATTAGATAACAGATTACACAGGACCCTGACACCCAGGTGGGAGGAGAAGCTGGAATCCCTGGGTCACTTACAGCTCTTCCCCTTTGCTATCTCTCCTCTTGTCAAGATGCTCCGTCAGTATCTCATGAAACTTGATACTCTGGTGTCTCTGGCTGCAATGCATACTGTCCTGCTCACATCCTGGCAGCCTGTTTCTGCTGCTGCACAAGAGGGAAAACTACTGATGTCAGTGTGCTCTGGCTGGGGGGCCCTTTGACATAGGGGGGCCCGGGATACAGTATGCCCTGCATCTCCCACTTAATCTGGCTATGACCCAGCCCCCCGAGCCTTAATTACACCAGCTGCACCTTCGTACGCTAAGAGCGGTGTCCTGGCTGCTTAGTAACAGCCGGGGCTAAACTATAGAATGGCTGCCTTGCGTCTCCGGTCGCCAGGCAACCAACCCGAAAAGGACATCCAGTGGCGGAACTGACGTGCCGGGCCCGTCGCCCCGCAACAGAAGCGGCGGCTGACACTTATGACCTTGGGGACAGCATAGTATTGGTTAAAAACAAAATCTCACACCTACTGGGACCGTGCTGTTACTTATCAACCACAAGCGGCTGCAAATGGGTCATTGGAGATATTTGTAGAGAAATGTCTAGATGAGCCTTTAAAATGTTTAATTAAATCCTTTATGTGCAGCTGCACCTATGACATCTCCTTGGAGTTGTTAGGTGAGCCTATAATGTTGCAAATTAAATCCTTGACTCTCTCTCTCTGACTGCCTAATTCCCAGATTGCCAGTATTTGCCGGCTGATCCATTTTTATTAATCTGCAGAGATGTAAAAGAATTATATTGTGCTTTAATCATTACTTTTGTTTTATCCAATACTATATACAGATATAGCCATGCTGATCATGGCTACATCTGTGGGAAACGTGCACCCTCAACACAGGTATCCGTGTCTGTGCCTAGCCGTGCCGAGCTGCAGCATTTGCCGCTCCCATCTATGCGAATAGGGCACACACGTCTTAGACGTCCAGACGTACGTGGTGCGGATTGCGCCTAACAAGAAGCTATTGCGGTAAGATGTAGCCATGACGAGAATGGCTACATTTGTACAGTTGTAATCCCTGTTAGCATAAGAAATGAATGCTATGGTGGTTATGACTGTCCCCCCTCCTCCCCCCTCACTCCCATTCATCTCTTGCTCTCTTTCTTCACTCTCTCACTATTGACATGTAAGTGCATTTTTCTTCAGCCAGTTAAATAGGTCAAAATAGCAGATTTGACGCGACAGAAGGGATGACTGAGTTAGGCAAAGTTAGTGGGTCTTAATGCCTAGAGGGACAGGCAGTCCTTCAGCCATGGGTCCCCAGAGGTTTCCTCCACAAGGGGTTTTTCCTCTCCTGAGTGCTGAAGGATGACTCTTCATGAGTCATGAGGCTCCCGCCATCTTGGTCCTCTTATCGGACAAGTTTGTAAGATTACTGGGCCAATCTTAGTCCGAAATTCCCTATTTTAGAATGCAAAGTAAATAATAATATTAAGAATTACAAAATAATAATAATAATCATCATCATCATCAGAAGAACAAAAATAGGCTAAATTTTACTTAAAATAAAAATAGACATTTATTTTTAAAATATATTTTGCTTGAAGTTGTCTTTATTAATAAATTATCTCAAAAGGTGAAGAAATTACACATATTTGTGGAGACAAATATATTAGTAGAGTTCAGAACCATGTATCGTTTATTTTCCACTAGGGAGTACCAAGTGAGGCAGCCATGTTGGGTGCACTACATAGATTACACTGTGCGATAAGCAAAACATGGCAGTAAGGCATACAAGGGTAAAATAAAAAGCAATTAACAGGACACCTAGGGGTAAATTTACTAAGGTCCCGATTTTGACCGAGATGCCGTTTTTTCTTCAAAGTGTCATCTCTGTAATTTACTAAACTCAAATCACGGCAGAGATGAGGGCATTCGTATTTTTTTGGAAGTAGTTGTAAAAAAATACGAATGAATACACCATCGGTCAAAATACGCCAGCAAATTAGTAGAACTCGGTCATTTACTAAAAAGTGCAAATCTCCAAAGAGGAAAACACTGCCGTGAAAAATTACAAATCGCAAAAAAGTGCTAAAAAAAAGCAGACCTGCTTTTTATATCCGTGATTGCATAGGCATGCAGGGATCCATGAGATCCGTGCATGTCTATCAGTGGGAAGGGGTGGGAAAGTGGTTATTTTCTCAAAAAAAAATGCGCGGGGTCCCCCCTCCTAAGCATAACCAGCCTCGGGCTTTTTGAGCCGATCCTGGTTGCAAAAATATGGGGAAAAAAATGACAGGGGTTCCCCCATATTTAAGCAACCAGCATCGGGCTCTGCGCCTGGTCCTGGTTCCAAAAATACGGGGGGAAAAAAGAGTAGGGGTCCCCCGTATTTTTAAAACCAGCACCGGGCTCCACTAGCTGGACAGATAATGCCACAGCCGGGGGTCACTTTTATATAGTGCCCTGCGGCCGTGGCATCAAAAATCCAACTAGTCACCCCTGGCCAGGGTACCCTGGGGGAGTGGGGACCCCTTCAATCAAGGGGTCCCCCCCCCAGCCACCCAAGGGCCAGGGGTGAAGCCCGAGGCTGTCCCCCCCCATCCAATGGGCTGCGGATGGGGGGGCTGATAGCCTTTGTTGTAAATGAAAATATATTGTTTTTAGTAGCAGTACTACAAGTCCCAGCAAGCCTCCCCCGCATGCTGGTACTTGGAGAACCACAAGTACCAGCATGCGGCGGAAAAACGGGCCCGCTGGTACCTGTAGTACTATTACTAAAAAAATACCCAAATAAACACAAGACACACACACACCTTGAAAGTAAAGATTTATTACATACATGCACACAAACATACATACATACATACTTACCTTATGTTCACACGCAGGTCGGTCCTCTTGTCCAGTAGAATCCATGGGGTACCTGTAGAAAAAAAATATACTCACAAAATCCAGTGTAGATCGGTCCTCTTCAAATCCATTTGTAATCCAGGTACTTGATTAAAATAAAAAAACGGACACACGAGCCACGAACTGAAAGGGGCCCCATGTTTTCACATGGGACTCCTTTCCCCGAATGCCAGAAACCCACTCTGACTTCTGTCTAAGTGGGTTTCTTCAGCCAATCAGGGAGCGCCACGTTGTAGCACTCTCCTGATCGGCTGTATGCTCCTGTACTGAGTGACAGGCGGCACACGGCAGTGTTACAATGTAGCGCCTATGCGCTCCATTGTAACCAATGGTGGGAACTTTCTGCCCTGCGGTTGACCTAAAGTGACGTCACCGCTGAGTCACTCAGTACAGGAGCACACAGCCGATCAGGAGAGTGCTACAACGTGGCGCTCCCTGATTGGCTGAAGAAACCCACTTAGACAGAAGTCAGAGTGGGTTTCTGGCATTCGGGGAAAGGAGTCCCATGTGAAAACATGGGGCCCCTTTCAGTTCGTGGCTCGTGTGTCCGTTTTTTTATTTTAATCAAGTACCTGGATTACAAATGGATTTGAAGAGGACCGATCTACACTGGATTTTGTGAGTATAATTTTTTCTACAGGTACCCCATGGATTCTACTGGACAAGAGGACCGACCTGCGTGTGAACATAAGGTAAGTATGTATGTATGTTTGTGTGCATGTATGTAATAAATCTTTACTTTCAAGGTGTGTGTGTCTTGTGTTTATTTGGGTATTTTTTTAGTAATAGTACTACAGGTACCAGCGGGCCCGTTTTTCCGCCGCATGCTGGTACTTGTGGTTCTCCAAGTACCAGCATGCGGGGGAGGCTTGCTGGGACTTGTAGTACTGCTACTAAAAACAATATCTTTTCATTTACAACAAAGGCTATCAGCCCCCCCATCCGCAGCCCATTAGATGGGGGGGGACAGCTTCGGGCTTCACCCCTGGCCCTTGGGTGGCTGGGGGGGGGACCCCTTGATTGAAGGGGTCCCCACTCCCCCAGGGTACCCCGGCCAGGGGTGACTAGTTGGATTTTTGATGCCACGGCCGCAGGGCACTATATAAAAGTGACCCCCGGCTGTGGCATTATCTGTCCAGCTAGTGGAGCCCGGTGCTGGTTTTAAAAATACGGGGGACCCCTACTCTTTTTGTCCCCCGTATTTTTGGAACCAGGACCAGGCGCAAAGCCCGATGCTGGTTGCTTAAATATGGGGGAACCCCTGTCATTTTTTTCCCCATATTTCTGCAACCAGGATCGGCTCAAAGAGCCCGAGGCTGGTTATGCTTAGGAGGGGGGACCCCACGCAATTTTTTTTTAAATTTTACACTGTTTAATTAAAAAAAAAAAAAAAAAAAGAACCCCAGCACGGATCACACAGATCCGGCCGAGATTCATTTTTAAAAAGTCGGCAGTGTTTTGCTAATCACTGCCGTAAAAATAGAAAAAAAAACCTCGAATGACATCGACATCGGAACAAAAGAAAAACCCGAATACGACAGCTTAGTAAATTAGTCGTAATCAATTCAAAAAGTTGCAGTTTTACACTTTCGATGTCATTCGTGATTGAACTTTGACCTTTTTCCGAAAATTACGAATGTTAGTAAATTTACCCCTTAGTTCTGCAGTTTACACAGTAAGAAAATGGTCTTACTCTATAATTAGTTTTAGATAATTTTATCCTTTATAACAATTTTATAGTGAGCTGAGGGGAAAATAACAAAAGAGGGTCCAGTTACATTTTGAAATAATTGATCAAAAAAAATTATTCTGACCAAAAAATCAAAATCAGGATTTTGGTACTTACTGATAAATCCCTTTCTCCGATTCCACAGGGGACACTGGAGCGCAGTTACAATGGTGGAGATAGTAGGCAGTAACTGGGAGAGGCACTTTAAAACTCAAACACTGTGGCTAGCTCCTCCCCTACTAAATCCCCCTCCAAGCCAGTCTACGTAAAACTGTGCCCGAGGAGAGCTGGAATAAACTAACGCCCCTGAAACCGATGTTCGAGGGTCACTGCCCCCTAGCCTCGCAGACTTGCGTCCGTGGTGAGGATAGTCCAATCCCACACTCCGAACCGTCTTCCTTCCAATAGATGAGCCGACTGGAGCCACCAGAGAAGCGACGACCTTGACTTTGGAGATAGCTTTGCCCGCTGATGAAGGAACAGATGAGATCCTGACCACTGATGTAGAAGACACAGCTGAAACGGTCGAGAGTGGAAGCGACCGTACGGAAGAGCTTTGAACGCCGCTACCATCTTTCCCAGAAGACGAATGCACAGATACACTGACACCCGACGGTGTCGAAGTACCGACCTTACCAGCGACTGCAGAGACAGGATCTTGTCCTGAGGAAGGAAAATCTTCTGACGGACCGTGTCGAGAATCATCCCCAAAAACAGCAACCGTTGTGAGGGGCATAAGTGAGACTTCTGGAAGTTCAGGATCCACCCGTGCCGAATCAGAAGGTCCTGCGTTATCCGGATATTCTGAAGTAAAAGCTCCGCCGAGCGCGCCTTTATGAGCAGATCGTCCAGATAGGGAACAATCGTCACACCCTGCTTCCGAAGTAGGGCCATCATGACCGCCATGACCTTTGTGAACACTCTGGGAGCAGAAGAGAGACCGAACGGAAGGGCCTGGAACTGGAAATGAGGGTCCTGAATCGCGAACCGGAAAAAAGCCAAGTATGCATCCTTGATGTCTAAGGATGCCAGAAACTCGTTTTGTTCCAACTCCGCAATAACAGACTGGAGGGACTCCATCTTGAACTTGAATACCCTTAAATACGGATTGAGACCCTTCAAGTTCAGGATTGGTCTGACCGAGCCGTCCGGCTTTGGTACAAGAAACAGGCCTGAGTAATAGCCCTGTTTTCGATGATGAGCGGGAACAGGGATCAGTACTTTTGCGGATAGAAGCTTCTGGACCGCTGCCTGTAAGGCAACTCTTCTGTTCTCGGAAACTGGTAAACCCGTGGTAAAAAAAAACAGCTGGGGCGGTCGGGTTTGAAAATCGAGCTTGTAACCGTAAATGATGAGATCCCTGACCCAAGCATCTGGACAGGACTGTACCCGGACCTCCCTGAAGTCCCACAGACGAGCTCCCACCCTGTGGCCTCCCAGGTGGGAGGTAAGCCCGTCATGCGGTGGTAGTGGTGGAGGATTTAACCTCTGACTGGGTTGAGGCTGTGGAACCTCTGCCTCTATCCCTATGGCCATGGGAGGAGGAAGCTCCTCCCCTGGCCTGGCCTCGAAACCTGGAAGGGGCACGAAAGGATCGAAAGGAGGGACCCCTATAGGGCCTCCATATCCACCTTCCACTGCCACAGCCAGAGAGCTCTGCGGGCCGAAATTGCTAAAGCGGAAATCCTAGCACCGAGAATACAGATGTCCTTGGAAGCCTCGCAAAGATAAAGGGCTGATTCACGGATGTGTTCCGCTAACTGTATCAGCTGATCCGCCGGCAAATCGTCCCGAATTCCAGAGGACAATTGCTCCGCCCAAGCTTCCATCACCTTGTTGACCCAACAACCTACCTGCGCCGGGCGATGTAATACCCCCGCCGCCGAGTAAATAGTCTTCAAGGTGGATTCCAACTTCCTGTCCGATGCCTCCTTAAGCGAAGTCTCTCCAGGAACCGGTAGAACCGTCTTCTTGGACAGATGAGACACCGAAGGATCCCCAATCGGAGATGTCTCATAACGCGTCCTGCTATCTGCGGGAAAAGGATAGGAAGACAACATTTGTCTTGATACCTGAAACTTCGCGTCTGGATGTTTCCAGGCTGCCGTTATGAGCGCATCCAGCTCCTCCGAAACTGGAAAAGTCACCGGCAAGCATTGGTTGGTGCCAAACCTTGACGGCCGTAAGGCGTCCTGCTCCGTCTCCTCCACCTGTAAAACTGAGCGAATAGCAGTAATAAGAGAACCTCAATACCCTGAGCTACTGGGTCAGAGTCCTCATACACCTGTTCGTCATCAGTATCCTGTAGATCTACCACTGCCTCATCTAACTGAGGCATATCATCGTCAGATTCCTGCAACACAGAGGCTAGCAATCTCTTTTTAGAAGCCTGTGGGGGAGGACAAAGGACGGGGCTTGGGAAGGGATTACAGCCCTAGAGAGCCCTTCAACTGATTTTGCCAGGGAAACAGCCAATGCTGGTTCTGACTCCGGTACCGGGACAAGCTGTTGGTACCGGGTCGCCTCTCTATCTTCCCAACGAGAGGCCTTCAGTTCCCTAGTCAACAGGCACATATCCTCTGTGAGCTGTGATGTCCATGCAGGGGTGCTCTGGGGTTCTGATGAGGGCTGGGCAGATGGTTCTGACCCACCCTCCTCACATAAAAGGTGTCTCTGTTTTTGTGCTTAGGGCTGCTGTGGCTGCGCTCCTTCCTGCTCTTCCCCCCTCCTCTTCTGCCTATTGCTGTGTGTGTGTGGGTGGGGAAGCAGGAAGGAGCACAGCCACAGCAGCCCCAAGATCTTCTGCACGCTACTGTGCAGTGTAAGCAGCCATAATAAAGTACAGGAGCCCCCAGTGCCCCCGGGACCAGCCTTCAGAGCGGGGGAGTGGGTAGAGTGTGAGCCGCGGCCGCCGGGACCAGTGATAAGAGTGGGGGAGCGGGGAGTGTGAGCCGCACCGAGCAGGGATCCCAGCGGGGGGAGTGTGCAGCATGTGCCAAATGTTAAATAAAAATAAAATAATAAAATCATAAAATAATAAAATAATAGCCACCTTAAAGTACAGCTCTTTACTCACCGCTGTGTTGCTTTCGGTGGGGCGGCCCCGACACCCGCCGCATGCAGCGGTGTCCGGCCGCACATACTTACCGCTGCCGTGCTGCCGGAATCTTCTGCCGACGGAGCGGCCCCGACACGCGCTGCACGCCAGCTCCGGAGAGCCAGTGTCTCCTTCAGCCGGGGCCCATCCCCAGAGCTGCCAGTCTGTGAAGAAAGAAGAAAAAAAAAATTCTTAAGAGAAAACCCAAGAGTGACCAGCTACCTTGGGCACTAAAATAAGACTGGCTTGGAGGGGGATATAGTATGGGAGGAGCTAGCCACAGTGTTTGAGTTTAAAGTGCCAGCTCACAGTTACTGCCTACTATCTCCCCCATTGTAACTGCGTTCCAGTGTCCCCTAGTGGATGAAGGAGAAAGGTATAATAATTCTCCAACACTCCGAAGATGGTAAGCTCATATTGTGAATTGCATAAAATATTTACATGAATCCCACATAATCACTGTTACATACTGGTTCTCACTGAGCGGATGTTGAGACGAGAGGGGTGTCATTCGGCTCCCCAGCTGATGAGTGTATGCAACAGGTAGCAGCAGGGCCGGCTCCAGGCATGTTCCAATAGAGCGGCCGCGCAGGGCGCCACCCTTAATGGGCGCCGCATGCTTGCGCCGCCATATTGGAACCTGGCTGGAGCACCTGTGACTGCAGCACACAGCGATCCGTCCCTTTATCCATGCCCGGCCCGCCCGCCTCCTAATAGTGGTAGTATAGTAGTAGCCTCGAGTAGCAGTGGACGGCCGCGGCTGACTGTGTGTGGTGTGTGCGTGCCGCCCTGCTGCCCCGTACCGATGACTCGTCATCATGAGGGGGGAGTGCTGCCTGTGGGCGGGTCGCGGACTGAATGTAAACTACACAGGCTGTGCGCGCTGACGCTATACGGCGGCAGCGGCTCCGGCGTCTGACGTCAGAGGCCGGGCGCCGCCGCACAGCGCACATAGCCGAATCGATCATCAGACCTTACAGCTTAGTCTCTGCCTCTGCCGTCTGCGGACCGCCCACAGACCACAGTACTCCCCCTCAGAGATGAGTCATCGGCACAGGCAGCCACTGATAGCCTGGAGGCGGGACGCTGCTGCAGACTGCCTGGCCGCCGCCTTCCCTTCCTCCTGCTGCAGCCGCCGCCTTCCCTTCCTCCTGCTGCAGCTGCTTAACACGTGAGTCACACAGAGACCAGTCCAGACCAGTTCTGCTTAGTCACAGCCACCCACAGTGTGGGGGCATATCTGTCACTGTGGGGGCATTTATATATCTGGCACTGTGGGGGCATATCTGCACTGTGGGGGCATATCTGCACTGTGGGGCATTTATGTATCTGGCGCTGTGGGGGTATATCTGCACTGTGGGGGCATTAATGTATCTGGCACTGTGGGGGCATATCTGCACTGTGGGGGCATTTATGTATCTGGCACTGAGGGGGCATATCTGCACTGTGGGGGCATTAATGTATCTGGCACTGTGGGGGCATATCTGCACTGTGGGGGCATTAATGTATCTGGCACTGTGGGGGCATATCTGCACTGTAGGGGCATTTTATGTATCTGGCACTGTGGGGGCATTTATGTATCTGGCACTGTGGGGGTATATCTGCACTGTGGGGGCATTGATGTATCTGGCACTGTGGGGGCATATCTGCACTGTGGGGGCATATCTGCACTGTGGGGGCATTTATGTATCTGGCGCTGTGGGGGTATATCTGCACTGTGGGGGCATTAATGTATCTGACACTGTGGGGGCATATCTGGCACTGTGTGGCCATTTATGTAGCTGGCACTGCTGGGGGGGGGCATGTCGCGTGTAGCTGGCACTGCTGGGGGGGGCATGTCGCGTGTAGCTGGCACTGCTGGGGGGCATGTCACGTGTAGCTGGCACTGCTGGGGAGCATGTCATGTAGTGTTCCCGCTAGGCGTCTGTGGCTAGGCAATGTGTCTCAGTGCTCTCCCTGGTGCAATGTGTCTCAGTGCTGTGCCTGGAACAAAGTGTATAGGAGGTTCTACCTGGTGCAGTGTGTATTAGCTGCACTACTGTGTGGTGTAATGCAAATTGCCACTATTATGTGGCCACGTACCTTCCCCACGAAGTCCATGCTTTAACGTATGGGTATGGGAACAACAAGCAGTATGTACATCATTTTGCCCTCCTAACTTAAAAATGTGCCCTCCCTGTGATCAGCACCATGCCCTAAAAAGTGAACACTATCATGTGTAGCTGGCACTGCTGGGGGGCATGTCATGTGTAGCTGGTACTGCTGGGGGGCATGTCATGTCTATCTGGCACTGCACATTATGTGTATCTGGCACTATACTGGAGACATTGTGTGTAAGGAACACTACTGTGGCTATGTGTAAGGCTGCTAATTGTGTGAAAATATGTTTATAGTTCGATGATATGAAGTTACGAGGCCACGCCCACTTTTCCAGAGGCCACACCCACTTTTCCGGGAGCGCGCGCGCCTTAGGCGCGCGCATGGGGGGGGGGGGGGGCTTTTACATTTTCTCGCTCAGGGTGCTAGTAGGCCTGGAGCCGGCCCTGGGTAGCAGTGCAGGATCACTGGAAGGGTTGTGGATCTCTGATAATCTCGGGTCTCTGAGGAGTTAAGTGAAAAACTACTGTCTCCCACTGTGATGCTCTAAGACATTGACAAGATGGTGCCGCACTTATGTGCAGAATTTAGGTCAACAGCCATATTGGTACAGGGAGTGAAACCTCCCTGGAGGAACACTATGGAATCTACGCAGTAGCGCTCTCCCCTATCAACACTTTTTACATACAAATAGGATAATAATGATAAATCTCCCATACAGTCATCTAAATGGGATGAAGTCACCATCCCGGCAGTCAGCATACCGCCGTTGGGATCCCGGCCACCAGAATGCCGGCAGGGGGCTGAGGACTATTCCCACTCGTGGGTGTTGGGTGTCATGACACCCATAGTGTGGGAATAGAATCTGTGGCGAGCACAGCAAACCACCGAGCCCGTAGCGTGGAGAATGCGTCGGTATGCTGACTGCCAGGATCCCGGCCGCCGGTCAACCATACCCAACGCACATGAATGACTACTTGTGCCTGGTGTAGGATTTTCAAATATGTGTAGTTCACTGTATACAAGGATTTACAACCATATAGAAACTGAGATCTAGGGTGTATTACATGTAATTAAAAAAAAAGTTTATTTTATGACAGCAGTTTCCAAACTGGGGGTAGTGACACCCTAGGGTGCCTAGGGAAAGGGGGGGGGGGGGGGTGTAAGGGAGGCCTTGCAGTGGTGACATAGTTTGGTGGTCCGGGACCAATTCAAATTATTTGTACTTAATTTCATTGGCAAAACCAGTCCCTCACCACATAACTGAACATAAGAATGACATATTATAAACTCAATTTACATTTTATATTTTTTTCTGAATGTCTCAATAAGAAACTTTGGCATAGGGGTGCCATGAAACAAATTCTGATACTCTGATATTTATCACATTCCAGAACTGCTAATTCAACCTTCATAAGCTTTCCTATCCGATTATGGGGATCATTCCGAGTTGTTCGCTCGCTAGCTGCTTTTAGCAGCATTGCACACGCTAGGCCGCCACCCTCTGGGAGTGTATCTTAGCTTAGCAGAATTGCGAATGAAATATTGGCAGAACTGCTACTAAATAATTCTTTGCAGTTTCTGAGTAGCTCCGGACCTACTCACAGATTGCGATCAGCTCAGTCCGTTTAGTTCCTGGTTTGACGTCACAAACACGCCCTGCGTTCGGCCAGCCACTCCCCCGTTTCTCCAGACACTCCCGCGTTTTTCCCTGACACGCCTGCGTTTTTTAGCACACTCCCGGAAAACGCTCAGTTACCACCCGGAAACGCCCCTTTCCTGTCAATCATTCACCGATCAGCAGTGGCTCTGCGTACCATGCGCATGCACAGTTAGCAACAAATCGCAGCATAGTGAAAAACGGCAACGAGCGAACAACTCGGAATGACCCCCCATATCCCCACTGTACAGTCCGCACATATCCTCCAAATATTTTCTCTTTCTTAACTTTCCCTTCTTTCTGACCCTGGTTCATCATTGCTGTGATGTGATATCATGCAACCCACCTAGAACCTTTGCGATCCAGTGGACAAATATGCTTCTGTATCAATGCCTATTTCCCTGTAGATTGTAAGCTTGCGAGCAGGTCCTTCCTACTTCTATGACTGTTTGTTTATTACCCAGTTTTGTTTTATCATTGTGTCCAACTGTAAAGTGCAACGGAATTTGCTGCGGTATAAAAGAAACTGTTAATACATAAATAAATAATACTCTAAAGTGGCCTTGGAGTGGTGTCGGAACTCATCCCCCCCCCCCCCCCCCCCCCTATTAAGCAGAGCCAGGACCAGTGCAAAGGATCAGGCACCCCTCTAGTTGCAGTAGAACAATCTTAGGAGCATAAGTGGAATCAGGGGGGGGAGGGGGGGGGGGCACTCGGGCCCGTGCCGCCCTGTCATTTCTGACTTCATTTTTTTTCTCAAAAGGAGAACAGTAGCAGCACTACTGCTATTTCCTTCAGTCAGATTTGATAAAAGAGCCGGCAGGCGCTAGGACTCGCTGCGGCTCTAACAGCAAGTCTGTGTGGTAACCAATGTTTAGGCTGGAGCTGCAGCTCCAGCCTCCCCCTGCTCACACCGCAACCTACCTCCCCCACTGCCAGCCGGCCAGAGTCCAGCCCAGGCGCGGGGTTCAAATGCCAGCATCGAGTGAGACTGTTACTTATGACGGCGCAGAAGGCTTCATTAGCCCTCACTGCACCGCACAGTTTCCCAGCGCTTCCTCCTCCACTTCCTTTACCACCATGCTAGGTGCAGTCACACTCAGCCTCAGCTTTGAGAAGGCGGCCCGTGTGATTGTGACAGGGCTGTCCTGCAGATGTCTTATGCTGCTTGTTGGAGATCCAGCTGGCTGCTTCTGCTTATCAAAGATGGGCAGTTCGTGTCCTGTAGTCTGAGTCTCAGAGCAGTGCCCAAAACAAGGTATGCTGCACCTGCCACCACCAACTAAAAACTATAATAATTATATTGTGCTGGGGTGCATTCCAGGCTCTCATAACTAATGGAACAGGTGACCAACAGCCTTTTCATCAGGGTGAAACATTGGCAATAAACCAGGATGCGCTCCTACAGCCAATCATTAACTGATGGCATATTCTGTGAGGCCACGCCGCCTGTGATCCCACACCCCCTATCTGGGAGCATGCGTGCCTTAGGTGCATGTAAATATAAATTTTACTGTTCCCCTATCATGGTGCCCCCCCCCCCCCCCTTCATTTTTTTCTGGATCCGCCCCTGCTTAGGAGGCAGGTCCCTCATCCCTGGCCAGTGCCATCGTTCCAGTGATATTTGGGAAGATGATGCTGGCCATTAGAGAGCAAAGATCTTTGCTTGTTTCTATGTGCTGCGCCAGCTTCCCGAAGAGGTCACCAGGAAGATGGCCCCACTGCCACTGGCTACAGCACAGGCATACTGTGGAGGGGTAGCAAACTGGGGCCCCGCCGGGCCCCTCCAACAGCCCATCCACCAATGCATGTCTTTTGGCATTTTGGGGGCGTTTTTCTAACAACATGCTGATGACGCTGTAGCACAGAGATTTCTTACATTTTACAACTCGCGGCACACTGTACAAGATTTAAATATTGCCAAGGCACACTCAAATATAATGGTGATGCATGGTGCAGCTCCATGTCCTAGGATGTCATGTCGCAGCTTTTCCATAGGTAAGACCTGAGCCACATCTGAGAAAGCCAGAAGAGCCCAACACTGCCTGGGCCCAAAATTAGAACTGGTTCTGCAACCACTAAACCCATCACTATTGATCTTTCCAGGGCCTCAGTAGCGGCAAAACACTGACAGGCCTGGCTGTGCTTCTATGGCGGCACTCCTGGAGACTGCTCAGGGCACACTAGTGTGCCACGGCAGGGGGTACACACGGAGCGATAATGGGGAAATTCTAAGCAATCTAGTCAGATTGCTTAGAATATCACTCCGTGAGTACCCCCCTTTACGCTTTGCTTTCCCCAGTCCCTCCCTTCCTTTTATTTTTGTCTTCTTTTTGTCTTCTAAACTTCAATTACAATATAAGTGCAGAATATAATCACCACACAAAGACTCTCGTAGCCACTTGAATGTTTATTGTATTGGTCACAAATGATTATAGCTACCATAACATTAAGTTTAAGAAACAACATATTAAAGGGGGTAGCTACCGTAGGTGCAGGTAGTGAGCTGCTATGGGGCCCAGAGCTGAGAGGGGCCCACCTTCCTTGTCAAAGTTAACATGTGTCATATACATTTTTTACCACTGAGTAGTGTGTATGAGTCCTTTCAAACTTTTTCCTTGGGGCCTGCAATATATCTAGGTAGGGCATTTTAATGTTATATAATATGAACCGGGCACTGTAATGAGGCACAATATGAATAGGGAGCACTATATATCATAATGTGAAAAGGGGGTACTGTGCGGCATAATGTGTACTGGCAGCTCTGAAATGTGACATAGGGTGAACTTAAGCACTACTGCGATTCATAAAAGAAACTAGGGCACTACTATGGGGTAAAACATTAAATAAGGTTCTACTATGGTTCAGAAAATGAACTACAGGTAGGGCACTCAGGGGTGTATCTAGGGGTCCGAGCACCCCTGGCAAAGTAAGGGACTGGTACCCCCTCCCCTCCTATTTGGTATAGGGAAGGTGGGTGTAACTATGTTTGTGTGTGTGTGTGTGTGTGTGTATAATATATATATATATATATATATATATATGTACTGTATGTAGAGGTTGAAGTGGAAATTTTGAAGTGGGGGTATAGTAAAGGCTGTAATACGCGCGTGCCCCGGAAAAGGGGCCGTGGCCACTCAAGAGCGGGCATGTCCCTTATACACATTATTCACCACAATAGTAGGACTCCTCATACTATCTGGTACTGGTGCAACTTTCACATTATGCCACATGGAATGAGCCAAAATTCACATTACGCGACACATAGTATAAGCCGAAAATCACATATGCCACATGGTTTGAGCAGAAATTCACATCATATCACACAGAATGAGGCAATATTCACATATGCCACACAGTATGAGCCGAAATTCACATTATATCACACAGTAAGAGATGGAATTCACATATGCCACACAGTATTTGCCGAAATTCACATTATATCACACAGTATGAGCCAAATACACATTATATAACACAGTATGAACCGAAATTCACATTATATCAAAAAGTATGAGCCAAATTAACATTATATCACACAGTATGAGCCGAAATTCACATATGCCACACAGTATGAGCCGAAATTCACATTATATCACATAGTATGAGCCGAAATTCAAAAATGCTACATGGTCTGAGACGAAATTCACATTAAGCCACACAGTATAAGCCAAAATTCGCACTGAATGAGACAAAATTCACATTATGCCACAAAGAATGAGCTGAAATTCACATTATGCCACACAGTATGAGCCACAAGTTACATTATGCCACACAGTATGATCCACAATTCACACTAAATGAGACAAAATTCACATTATGCCACACTGAAAATTCAGGGACAGGGAGAGTGACAGTAGGAACATAGAGATAGGGAAAGCGACAGCAGGGACCGGGAGAGTGACAGCAGGGACAGGGAGAGTGACAGCAGGGACATAGGGGCAGGGAAAGTGACAGCAGGAAGAGGGAGAATGACAGCAGGGACATAGGCACAGGGAGAGTGACAAAGAGAGGGACATCAAGGACATACAGTATGGACTAGGGAGAGAGAAAGGCAGCAGGGTAAGAGATTACTTAATGAGCAGCGGCGATGTAGAGGAGCCTGTGGTCGCTGGTGCAGAGGATGAGGAGGCTGTAGGTGGTAGAGGCGGCTGTGGGCGTCTGCGGTGTGGAGGAGGCTGTGGTCAGCGGTGCGGTGGATGAGGAGGCCCTGTGCTGTGGCGGTGCAGAGGAAGCGGTTGTGGGCATCTGCGGTGTGGAGAAGGCTGTGGGCGGTGGCGTGGGTGAGGAGGCTCTGGTCGGCAGCCTTCGGCGCTGCTCTATGACCACCACCATTAGCAAATCTTCAGCGGACCGGCAGCTAATCAGGAGCTGCCGCGCGGCCGCTCCTCAATGGCTGCCGGTTCAAGAGCACCAACTGGCGTGTGAATAGTGCCAAATTGGAAAAAATTGCGGTGGCGGGGGTCTTCACTGTCAGTGCTCGTAGTGCCGGTATACCATACCAGCCCACTTCGAGCACTATATATTTATACACATATATATGCACTCATGCCGGGCATTGGAGGGACGTGAAGAGGCAACACCTTTTTTCCCCTCTTCCCCTGGCAGTTCCTCACCCACCCCCGCAACAGGCAACAACCACGGCAGGCAGCAGCTGGAGCCACTGTAAGGTGTTGGGGTCTGGCACCATGCCGCATCACAATTAAAAGACACTGCATAAACTACAGCTCCCAGCAGCCCTTGCTTCTGGGAGCTCCTGCAGCAAGGGCTGCTGGCAGCTGTAGTTTATGCAGCGTTTTCTTGTAATGCGGCACGGCGCCGGACCCTAGCGCCTTACAGTGGCTCCAGCTGCTGCCTGCTGTGGTTGATGCCGGGGCAGGTGAGGAACTGCCAGGGGAAGGGAGAACAAAGGTACAAAGTGTAACTACCTCCTGGCCGCGGGTGACACCATCGGGTGGCGCGCCTCCTCGGCTGGCGCCCCTGGCAAGTGCCATCCTGGCCAATAGGTAGATATGCCTCTGAGGGCACTATTATAGGGCATAAAATGAACAACTGCTGCAGAGAAGTGTCTCTCTAGAAGCATTGGGACGGGGGACCCCTTCAAAATGTTGCTATGGGGCCCAGAAAGTTCTGGCTACGCCCCTGAACATATTGCTCTGCTTTAGGTACAGAACATTCACATATAATTATCATTGTAACTAAACAAGTGATCTGCAGTTTGTTTTCTACGATGAAAATTCAACTGAAGAAATGTACAAAAAAAGGTGTTTTTTTTATAAAACTAACCTGTTTTTTTGTGTACTGTAAAATCCTGTTATTGGTTTTACTTCCCAGAAAGCCTGATGATGTACAGTACAGTATGTCCCTATACAATTCAAATATTTATTATAATACATGAACATATTTTAAATTTGCTCTTAACATTGTGTAATATCAGATGTCCGGCTCACAAGAATGATTCATGAACAACACGGAACCCAATGGCACAGAGGTGACCTCAATGAAAGTACAGGTAGACTTCCAACTACCATCACCTTCTGAGCACCCTCAAATCCAATGACCTGCCTAGGATAATGTTGTTTATTTACTTCTCAGTTTAGCTAGACCCAAATATGCTACGTCTATGGATTAGGAATGTCTTAGGCAAATGGCTTGAAAGTATGACCACACTACAGTATATAACACAGGATCCAATCGCTGCAATAACAATATCCAGGGACCCTTTGGACAAAGAGGTTACTAAGCGATCCCACCCTAAAGGGTACTAGGACCAAGTCCCCTGTTTTCTGGATTTGGCAAGCAGACAGAGTGACAAAGACCACAGATGCTTGGAAGTTGCCATCTTAGGTCATCCTGGCAGAAGCCAAGACTCCTAGTACTGTCCTGAAGTTGAACATCTACTGGCGAGGTGAGATCCCCCTTTTAACCTCAGTATAATTTCCACAGTGGTTATTGCTTAAGCAGGGTAAGTTTAAGAAAACATGTCCCTGCTGTATTGGGTACCTGCTTATCGAAGGACTGTCAACGTTTCTCTCCCTATATGCCAAGAAAGGCAATTTTGTGAAGATCAATAGTAACCCACTTGACAAATAAAGGGGCTTAATTATGTTGGGACCTGAAAATAGCTGGGCCTTCAACAAATAAACCCTTAGTACTTCAGTCACAAATTGACTATTTAACGGAGTTAGTCTCACAAAGATGGTGATGTATCATACCAAGAAAGCTGAATTTTTTGGTCATGGCACATATTATAAATTTTTTCAGTGACGGACAACAAAGCAAAACT
Organism: Pseudophryne corroboree; assembly: GCF_028390025.1. NCBI lineage: Eukaryota > Metazoa > Chordata > Amphibia > Anura > Myobatrachidae > Pseudophryne > Pseudophryne corroboree. The sequence goes on along the minus strand of NC_086454.1, from coordinate 88,169,961 downwards.
ACAATATTACTGCAGTTTAGAGCACAAAATGCATACAGTTAGGTTCTGTGATGGCCATAATTTGCCAGTGGACTCGGCAAACGTCTAGTATAAGTGTTCTACAGCGTATTGCTGAAGTCTGGGCAGAGTGGCTGGAAGGAAAAGTGCTACAACAGCTGGTTTGTAAGATAAATAATTGAAAGAAAATTATATTTTAGGACAGGGAGGTCGGTACTGACATTTACTAATGGTTCAATTTTGATAACTGGCAAGTTAGAGGATGAAGAAAGAAATGCTCAGACAGCCATTATTTGGAGTATCTCAAATGCACTCCAAAGTGGAAATCTAATATTTTAGGCAGTTTATTTTGTGACATGTGTCAGCTCATACTTATTATGTTAGTTCTCTGCAATTTTACAGCACTGTGGAATATGTCTGGCTCTTATTAAATGGATGGTTATAATAAGCCCAGTGATAAGTCTTACTTATGTAAAAGAAAAACTACAGCTGTGTTCATAGAGGACTTTTTAAAACAACCCTTAGTTGTGTATCCTAAGGGGCACTGAACCTATAAAGTAGGTCATAGACAAACTTAATTTCACACAGAGGTGCATCTGACAATTGGAAGCTCTGCTCCTACCTTTATCTAAATCACAGTCTTTGACTTACTGCTTGCCTTTATTCTCCACTCGAATTATAGACCTCTGAGTTGTATGACTGTTTAGAGTCTTTTGCTTTACTCGCGTCTTCTGCGTTATACTAATGTTAGAATCAGCCCTTTTCCTGGTGTACAAAGGGTGTCTGAATGTGCAAGGATGCCCAATTTGAGGATCTTTAGATGCTGCAATATTATCTGGAGTGTCTGAAGATACCACCATCGGACATAACTGGCACCAGACACATACTAGGTGCAGATTCCCTGAGTGAGGCCTCTAGTGTAAGCAATTAAGGGGGGAATTCAATTGATGGGATGGGTACGAATCGCCGTAGCAAACACTTTTGTGCGAGATCCCAGATCCCAATGTTGCGCAGATACGGCCAGGCGTAGGATTCGCCAGCATTGAACTTGTCCCCTAAGTGTCTATGTTTTTAACCACTTCAGCGACACTCCCACATCAAGCCTGTCATGATTGGATGCCATTCTGACGCCAGAACGTGCATAACTGCAAAAAATATTGTATTGTATGTGTTGTAAATGTCTTCTCAGGACAAATGGAAGAATAGTACTGGCCTGACGTGCCACTGCTCCCATGCTGATCTTAAAGGGGGATGTGTCATGATCCAGGCTATTTTGAGTAGAGATCAATGTATGTGATATCAATATTCTGATCGATGTATCAATGTACAAGTATGTGATAAGTGTCTTTGCATGTCAAATGGTTGAAGCTTGATTGATCTTCTGGCATTTCATTATAGCCACAGAACTCAGAGACACACTGGCTACGTAGGTGTGAAATTCCTCCTGACAAGAGCTAGTTTACTTACCCCAGAATCAGAACTGAGATCTTAAAGTAAACGCAGGTCAGGCCAGAAATGTGTTTTCTCAACTGGCTTGTGTATCTCCCAACAGGTTGTTTCCTGACCCCAGGGGGTCACCAGAGAGACCAGAAAGACATGCTGGCTAGGGAAGGTGATAAAAACGTTGTTCAGCTAGCTATAACAGTGTCTTAGTATGATTGATAAATCTGATTGCTCAGCTTCAAAAGGAAGGGGAAAAGTAATTAGACAGCCCCTGTGTATGACCAAGAGTCCACATGTCACAGTTGTGTTTACACAAGAACTATGGCCAGAGCTTCAAAAGCTATTAGAAGATAAGGCCATTCACCCCTGAGTGAGTGGCTGGGAAGCCCAGTATGAGCTGACACTCAATACCTTCTCTGGCTTTGGAAGGGTTAAAAACAAACTCTCCAGGGGGAGGGGGGCTGAACGGGCAACCTGAGTTTTAAATAAGAGAAACACAGGCTGCAAAGCATGCATTATCAAAGGGGCGAGTCAGGAGAAGCATCCTGGCTCTGTAATGTCCCGAATATCTGAAGAGGCTTCACTTCATCCCATCGTTCCACTTTGCATGTGCTAGGATTGGTGGGGTAACACAGAAGTCCTGGAGTTCATGGGCTATGCCCATAGTGCTGGACCCAACATGGGAACTGCAACGATCCATCTCAACAGGGAGATGACAGCAGTCCATCCAGGCAAGGTAATGACAATTGTCAGGGCACAGCATAGAGACTGTGGCTTCAGGTGACAACTGCTTTCATGCTGATTTTAGAAAGGGAGGTGTCATGATTGGATGCCATTCTGATGCCAGAACGTGCATAACTGCAAATAATATTGTATTGTATGTGTTGTAAATGTCTTCTCAGGACAAATGGAAGAATAGTACTGGCCTGACGTGCCACTGCTCCCATGCTGATCTTAAAGGGGGAGGTGTCATGATCCAGGCTATTTTGAGTAGAAATAGGCCTGTTAAAATCAATATGTGATATCAATATTCTGATCGATATATCAATGTACCAGTGTGTGATAAGGCCTGAAATGTTTTTCTCAACTGGCTTGTGTATCTCCCAACAGGTTGTTTCCCGACCCCAGGGGGGCACCAGAGACACCAGAAAGACATGCTGGCTAGGGAAGGTGGTAAAAAACTTAGTTCAGCCAGCTATAACAGTGTCTGATTGTATGATTGATAAATCTGATTGCTCAGCTTCAAAAGGAAGGGGAAAAGTAATTAGACATCCCCTGTGTATGACCAAGAGTCCCCATGTCACAGTTGTGTTTACACGAGAACTATGGCCAGAGCTTCAAAAGCTATTAGAAGATAAGGCCATTCACCCCTGAGTGAGTGGCAGGGAAGCCCAGTATGAGCTGACACTCAATACCTTCTCTGGCTTTGGAAGGGTTAAAAACAAACTCTCCAGGGGGAGGGGGGCTGACCGGGCAACCTGAGTTTTAAATAGGAGAAACACAGGCTGCACAGTGTGCATTATCAAAGAGGTGAGTCAGAAGAAGCATCCTGGCTCTGTAATGTCCCGAATATCTGAAGAGGCTTCACTTCATCCCATCGTTCCACTCTGCATGTGCTAGGATCGGTGGGTTTTTATCTCCCTATTTTAATTTTTCTGGAAATTGTCTTTTCTGCTGTGACTTTGACTTTTTATCATTATACTCTTGTAACTTTGTTTTTTCTGTAACATAAGCTTTGAAGTGTTCACTAAAATTAAATAATCAATTTTAGCTGTTTTCTGTTGTGTTTCCAACCCAACTCTCTGAAAGAGGCGTTACCAAAATATTAATAATTCTGGGTGCAGGCAAAAGCCATAAATTTGCCTTGGGTCATACTCTAAACGTTTGTACTTTGGCTGGTGGCAATGACCGTGTTGAAATTAACGCACGTGCTCAGGTATCCAGTAATGGTGTCACATGGCAGGGATTCGCAGATTGGCGTATCTTGGGAATCGCCGTGCCTAGGATCGTGACAAAGCCTATAAGAATGCCATTGCTCAGGGATTTTACCAACTCCTTAGCTCAAAGAACACAAAATACAAGTGGTGAACAGCGCTATCTATTGGCGTAGAATTAAATATAATACATATGGATCTGTATCAGTTGTAAACCATTTAAGACAACAAAATCTAGAGACCAGTGCACACATATAGTAGAATAATGTTACCATCCAATAGAATGTCTGTACTACATGGAGCATTCATTTTACCAGAAGAAGAGGAGGATACCACGGAGGTGACTTTAGCAAATGTTTTTGTGCAGTGTGATGAACTGGAGTTCGATTAGACTATCTTTCCTGATGCAATCAGCTTGCAGGACAATTATGGCAAAATTTTCCCTGTCATCTCTGTCACATGCTTCCCCCAACCCCTGTTATAGGATAATAAATGATGGATGGATGTACTGTATATAGCACTTGGATGGGATGTGTAACAGGTAATTAGGTGGAATGTCTGTGCAGGTGCAGGTGTCAGTGGACGTACCTGGATTCTTCACCCGGGATCACCTACTGGACCAGATCTCACTGCTGGAACCCTAGGCAGAAAGCAGAGGAACCCCAACCCCAGAGGACCTGACACAATAGTCACCACACGTTAGGACGGTGACAAAGAATTTATTATTCTGGAACAGCTGGTCACTGCTATGAAATGTACGGGTTAAAGGGCAAATACAATTTCAAATAGGAGGAACAATGCAAACAAAGATGTACAATAATAGGGCAAACAATAGTGTAATTTTGGCTCAGTCACTATGATAGCATGCATAAATTGGCAAGTTTAGCAGAGAACCATTGGGTGCAGGAGAAAAATCACAGAATGTTATCATGCGGTCACTGACTAGGTCACTAGTTTTGTGAAGGGTAGCAGAGAAATAGTGCAGCAGCAGTCCTATAACTGAAGCACTTTTAGAAGCAGAGATATTCTCAGTTCAATTTTAGCAGAGATGAGCATACACAGTGGGTCCGTCACTGAGAATAAGGCAAAGTGGTTGAAGCAGGGAAAGGCACTCACACTACAGTTCTATATCTTTCACCCTGGGGTCCCACTTGGATAGTTGTGGTACCTTATTCTGCTTCTATGGATAATCCTGCCCACATTTCCCTGCTGCACTTAAGTCTCTCACTAAATAGGAATAAAGGCTTTTGAAGAACTAAGTTGGAAGCTCAGTCTATCAACAACTCCCAGCTGCAGGCAGAAGCAAGCTGAGGAGCCATCAGTAACTGTGATGGACTCAGCTTACAGGCACTCTGACTGCAGTGGCTTTTGTCCTAGTAGCTGTATTGAGTCTCTCACCAAATGACCTGGGGCTATGGGGACTAGGGCTGCCGCTGGCTGGGACAGATTAAGTCTAATTGACTGTATTTATCTGATTTGCAGTAGGAGTGTTAGCAATTACCTGGCCACCCTGCCCCTCCAGGTACCTTCTGCGGAACAGCTCTGACTGGCTTCCCACTGACTAACGCTCTCCTCCGTCTCCGGCTGAACAGCTCACTCAGCACCCATCTCCTCAGTGCATCACGGCGCTCACCAGCACAATCACAGTAGCAGGCAGCGGTGCTGGATTCCCGGCTCCGGTCTCAGCAGCGGGCGGTGGATGGCAGCTCAGAGGTCTCTGGCAGGTCTCCTCTTGTAGCAGCTCACGCTGGTTTTCTTCCGCCAGCACACGATCCCCTCAGCAGCGAACACCTTGCAGCCTCGGCACGGATCTCCTCAGCGGAATCCGTCTTGCACACTGCACCTCACTCCATTCCCCCAGCTCTCGGCGCAAACTCTGCCTTTTTCTGCTTCCCGTCTGGCTACATCCAATCATCTCTCTCCCAGCCTTCCCGCTCTGGGGAGCCGCAGCTGGAATTCCTGGGTCCTTGTGTCCAGGGCAGTCGAGAAAAAAAATTGTATTTTAAGCACCTCCATGGCCGCACTGCATCCAGTACATAGCAGGGTGTGCTGGGCTGAGGAGAAGAGCTGCAGCTGTTGCTGCCAGGTAAGAGGGAGGGGGCCTGGGCCCCTACTGGAACCTCACTGGGCCCCTCCATCAGACCTGGGCCCGGGTAATTTGTACCCTCTACCCCCCTCTCTCGACACCACCGCTTGTGTCCACAATGTTACAGGCGGCCACTGACGTCATCCATGGAGAGTGATGAGGAGGGATATGGGCCGGGTAATGAGAAGGCGGTTCATTTAGGGGTCTCAGTCAAATGAGTGACGATGACTGTATATACCATACATCCAGGTAGCAGGGGGCCTGTTTCAGAGTGTCACAGATGCAAACTTTTACGTTTTTAAGTGGAGAGAAAAGTGTAGGGTTGGCCATTGAACGTCAGTGATTAATCCAATAATGGACAGCCTTAGAACAGAGTGGCTAGCTTAGTGAGCTTTTCAGCCCTGCTAAGGACATATCATTAGTCAACTTCTGCCCAAAATCCAAATAAATGGCTAACAGGTCACGGTGGGAGTCTCTGATATTACTTGATCTGACTGAAGGCATCTTTATTGGCAGATACCACCAAAATTTAGTTGCTTTGGGACCCTATAAATTGTAATCCAGTCCAGATAGATATTGACAAGATTTTCCATAAATTTTCCTAGATCTCTGCAGCTGCTCAATCTGATACAGTAGTGAACCTAACCTTTTGAAATCTCTCCTCAACCAAATATTAAACCATGCAGCAAAACTCTTACTCAAATGAGACAAATAAATGAGGCTGCATCTTTGTTTTACAGTGGCATGAAAAAGTTTTTGCCACTTTCCTGATTTCTTCTATTTTTGCATATTTGTCACACTTATTTGTTTTGGATCTTCAACCAAAATTGAATAGACACCTGGGGTGGGGGTTAGGGTTAGGCACTGGGGGGAAGGGGTAGGGTTAGGTTCGAGGAGAATTTAGCCGTAGCTGACACCACCGGAGGCTTAGCTATAGCCGACACCCACAGAGGGTTAGGGGAGGGGAGGGGTCAGGGGTAAAATACTTACCCCTTTTTTTAATAGATTGTAATAGATTAATCAAGTGCTCCTGTGATGTGTAAAAAGCTGCTCCTATTTACAAATAAAATTGTATGACAAATCCATGCATTAGAGATAAGGGAATACTTACAGCTCTTTTTTGGGATATAGGGGGTCACTCAGATCTGATCGCCGGGCTGCGATTTTAGTAGGGATGTGCACTTGCAATTTTTCGGGTTTTGTGTTTTGGTTTTGGGTTCGGTTCCGCGGCCGTGTTTTGGGTTCGACCGCGTTTTGGCAAAACCTCACCGAATTTTTTTTGTCGGATTCGGGTGTGTTTTGGATTCGGGTGTTTTTTTCAAAAAACCCTAAAAAACAGCTTAAATCATAGAATTTGGGGGTCATTTTGATCCCAAAGTATTATTAACCTCAAAAACCATAATTTCCACTCATTTTCAGTCTATTCTGAATACCTCACACCTCACAATATTATTTTTAGTCCTAAAATTTGCACCGAGGTCGCTGGATGACTAAGCTAAGCGACCCTAGTGGCCGACACAAACACCTGGCCCATCTAGGAGTGTCACTGCAGTGTCACGCAGGATGGCCCTTCCAAAAAACACTCCCCAAACAGCACATGACGCAAAGAAGAAAAAAAGAGGCGCAATGAGGTAGCTGTGTGAGTAAGCTAAGCGACCCTAGTGGCCGACACAAACACCTTGCCCATCTAGGAGTGTCACTGCAGTGTCACGCAGGATGGCCCTTCCAAAAAACACTCCCCAAACAGCACATGACGCAAAGAAGAAAAAAAGAGGCGCAATGAGGTAGCTGTGTGAGTAAGCTAAGCGACCCTAGTGGCCGACACAAACACCTGGCCCATCTAGGAGTGTCACTGCAGTGTCACGCGGGATGGCCCTTCCAAAAAACACTCCCCAAACAGCACATGACGCAAAGAAGAAAAAAAGAGGCGCAATGAGGTAGCTGTGTGAGTAAGCTAAGCGACTCTAGTGGCCGACACAAACACCTGGCCCATCTAGGAGTGGCACTGCAGTGTCACGCAGGATGGCCCTTCCAAAAAACACTCCCCAAACAGCACATGACGCAAAGAAGAAAAAAAGAGGCGCAATGAGGTAGCTGTGTGAGTAAGATAAGCGACCCTAGTGGCCGACACAAACACCTGGCCCATCTAGGAGTGTCACTGCAGTGTGAGGCAGGATGGCCCTTCCAAAAAACACTCCCCAAACAGCACATGACGCAAAGAAGAAAATAAGAGGCGCAATGAGGAAGCTGTGTGAGTAAGATAAGCGACCCTAGTGGCCGACACAAACACCTGGCCCATCTAGGAGTGGCACTGCAGTGTCACGCAGGATGGCCCTTCCAAAAAACACTCCCCAAACAGCACATGACGCAAAGAAGAAAAAAAGAGGCGCAATGAGGTAGCTGTGTGAGTAAACTGAGCGACCCTAGTGGCCGACACAAACACCTGGCCCATCTAGGAGTGGCACTGCAGTGTCACGCAGGATGGCCCTTCCAAAAAACACCCCCCAAACAGCACATGACGCAAAGAAGAAAAAAAGAGGCGCAATGAGGTAGCTGTGTGAGTAAGCTAAGCGACCCTAGTGGCCGACACAAACACCTGGCCCATCTAGGAGTGGCACTGCAGTGTCACGCAGGATGGCCCTTCCAAAAAACACTCCCCAAACAGCACATGACGCAAAGAAGAAAAAAAGAGGCGCAATGAGGTAGCTGTGTGAGTAAGATAAGCGACCCTAGTGGCCGACACAAACACCTGGCCCATCTAGGAGTGGCACTGCAGTGTCACGCAGGATGGCCCTTCCAAAAAACACTCCCCAAACAGCACATGACGCAAATAAAAATGAAAGAAAAAAGAGGTGCAAGATGGAATTGTCCTTGGGCCCTCCCACCCACCCTTATGTTGTATAAACAGGACATGCACACTTTAACCAACCCATCATTTCAGTGACAGGGTCTGCCACACGACTGTGACTGAAGTGACGGGTTGGTTTGGACCCCCACCGAAAAAGAAGCAATTAATCTCTCCTTGCACAAACTGGCTCTACAGAGGCAAGATGTCCACCTCATCATCATCCTCCAATATATCACTGTGTACATCCCGCTCCTCACAGATTATCAATTCGTCCCCACTGGAATCCACCATCTCAGCTCCCTGTGTACTTTGTGGAGGCAATTGCTGCTGGTCAATGTCTCCACGGAGGAATTGATTATAATTCATTTTAATGAACATCATCTTCTCCACATTTTCTGGAAGTAACCTCGTACGCAGATTGCTGACAAGGTGAGCGGCGGCACTAAACACTCTTTCGGAGTACACACTTGTGGGAGTGCAACTTAAGTAGAATAAAGCCAGTTTGTGCAAGGGCCTCCAAATTGCCTCTTTTTCCTGCCAGTATAAGTACGGACTGTCTGACGTGCCTACTTGGATGCGGTCACTCATATAATCCTCCACCATTCTTTCAATGGTGAGAGAATCATATGCAGTGACAGTAGACGACATGTCCGTAATCGTTGTCAGGTCCTTCAGTCCGGACCAGATGTCAGCATCAGCACTCGCTCCAGACTGCCCTGCATCACCGCCAGCGGGTGGGCTCGGAATTCTGAGCCTTTTCCTCGCACCCCCAGTTGCGGGAGAATGTGAAGGAGGAGATGTTGACAGGTCGCGTTCCGCTTGACTTGACAATTTTGTCACCAGCAGGTATTTGAACCCCAGCAGACTTGTGTCTGCCGGAAAGAGAGATCCAAGGAAGTTTTTAAATCTAGGATCGAGCACGGTGGCCAAAATGTAGTGCTCTGATTTCAACAGATTGACCACCCGTGAATCCTTGTTAAGCGAATTAAGGGCTCCATCCACAAGTCCCACATGCCTAGCGGAATCGCTCCCTTTTAGCTCCTCCTTCAATGCCTCCAGCTTCTTCTGCAAAAGCCTGATGAGGGGAATGACCTGACTCAGGCTGGCAGTGTCTGAACTGACTTCACGTGTGGCAAGTTCAAAAGGTTGCAGAACCTTGCACAACGTTGAAATCATTCTCCACTGCGCTTGAGACAGGTACATTCCACCTCCTATATCGTGCTCAATTGTATAGGCTTGAATGGCCTTTTGCTGCTCTTCCAACCTCTGAAGCATATAGAGGGTTGAATTCCACCTCGTTACCACTTCTTGCTTCAGATGATGGCAGGGCAGGTTCAGGCGTTTTTGGTGGTGCTCCAGTCTTCTGTACGTGGTGCCTGTACGCCGAAAGTGTCCCGCAATTCTTCTGGCCACCGACAGCATCTCTTGCATGCCCCTGTCGTTTTTTAAAAAATTCTGCACCACCAAATTCAAGGTATGTGCAAAACATGGGACGTGCTGGAATTTGCCCATATTTAATGCACACACAATATTGCTGGCGTTGTCCGATGCCACAAATCCACAGGAGAGTCCAATTGGGGTAAGCCATTCCGCGATGATCTACCTCAGTTGCCGTAAGAGGTTTTCAGCTGTGTGCGTATTCTGGAAACCGGTGATACAAAGCGTAGCCTGCCTAGGAAAGAGTTGGCGTTTGCGAGATGCTGCTACTGGTGCCACCGCTGCTGTTCTTGCGGCGGGAGTCCATACATCTACCCAGTGGGCTGTCACAGTCATATAGTCCTGACCCTGCCCTGCTCCACTTGTCCACATGTCCGTGGTTAAGTGGACATTGGGTACAACTGCATTTTTTAGGACACTGGTGAGTCTTTTTCTGACGTCCGTGTACATTCTCGGTATCGCCTGCCTAGAGAAGTGGAACCTAGATGGTATTTGGTAACGGGGGCACACTGCCTCAATAAATTGTCTAGTTCCCTGTGAACTAACGGCGGATAACGGACGCACGTCTGACACCAACATAGTTGTCAAGGCCTCAGTTATCCGCTTTGCAACAGGATGACTGCTGTGATATTTCATCTTCCTCGCAAAGGACTGTTGGACAGTCAATTGCTTGGTGGAAGTAGTAAAAGTGGGCTTACGACTTCCCCTCTGGGATGACCATCGACTCCCAGCAGCAACAACAGCAGCGCCAGCAGCAGTAGGCGTTACACGCAAGGATGCATCGGAGGAATCCCAGGCAGGAGAGGACTCGTCAGAATTGCCAGTGACATGGCATGCAGGACTATTGGCATTCCTGGGGAAGGAGGAAATTGACACTGAGGGAGTTGGTGGGGTGGTTTGCGTGAGCTTGGTTACAAGAGGAAGGGATTTACTGGTCAGTGGACTGCTTCCGCTGTCGCCCAAAGTTTTTGAACTTGTCACTGACTTATTATGAATGCGCTGCAGGTGACGTATAAGGGAGGATGTTCCGAGGTGGTTAACGTCCTTACCCCTACTTATTACAGCTTGACAAAGGCAACACACGGCTTGCCAAATGTTTTCCGCATTTCTGGTGAAATACTTCCACACCGAAGAGCTGATTTTTTTGGTATTTTCACCAGGCATGTCAACGGCCCTATTCCTCCCACGGACAACAGGTGTCTCCCCGGGTGCCTGACTTAAACAAACCACCTCACCATCAGAATCCTCCTTGTCAATTTCCTCCCCAGCGCCAGCAACACCCATATCCTACTCATCCTGGTGTACTTCAACACTGACATCTTCAATCTGACTATCAGGAACTGGACTGCGGGTGCTCCTTCCAGCACTTGCAGGGGGCGTGCAAATGGTGGAAGGCGCATGCTCTTCACGTCCAGTGTTGGGAAGGTCAGGCATCGCAACCGACACAATTGGACTCTCCTTGTGGATTTGGGATTTCGAAGAACGCACAGTTCTTTGCGGTGCTTTTGCCAGCTTGAGTCTTTTCAGTTTTCTAGCGAGAGGCTGAGTGCTTCCATCCTCATGTGAAGCTGAACCACTAGCCATGAACATAGGCCAGGGCCTCAGCCGTTCCTTGCCACTCCGTAGGGTAAATGGCATATTGGCAAGTTTACGCTTGTCCTCCGACAATTTTATTTTAGATTTTGGAGTCCTTTTTTTACTGATATTTGGTGTTTTGGATTTTACATGCTCTGTACTATGACATTGGGCATCGGCCTTGGCAGACGACGTTGCTGGCATTTCATCGTCTCGGCCATGACTAGTGGCAGCAGCTTCAGCACGAGGTGGAAGTGGATCTTGATCTTTCCCTAATTTTGGAACCTCAACATTTTTGTTCTCCATATTTTAATAGGCACAACTAAAAGGCACCTCAGGTAAACTATGGAGATGGATGGATACTAGTATACTTATGGATGGACTGCCGAGTGCCGACACAGAGGTAGCTACAGCCGTGGACTACCGTACTGTGTCTGCTGCTAATATAGACTGGATGATAATGAGATGAAATCAATATATATATATATAATATCACTAGTACTGCAGCCGGACAGGTATATATATTTATTATGTAATGACTGATGACGGACCTGCTGGACACAGTCAGCTCAGCAGCACCGCAGACTGCTACAGTAAGCTACTATAGTAGTATGTATAAAGAAGAAAGAAAAAAAAAACCCACGGGTAGGTGGTATACAATTATGGATGGACCAGCGACTGCCGACACAGAGGTAGCTACAGCCGTGGACTACCGTACTGTGTCTGCTGCTAATATAGACTGGATGATAATGAGATGAAATCAATATATATATATATATATAATATCACTAGTACTGCAGCCGGACAGGTATATATATTTATTATGTAATGACTGATGACGGACCTGCTGGACACTGTCAGCTCAGCAGCACCGCAGACTGCTACAGTAAGCTACTATAGTAGTATGTATAAAGAAGAAAAAAAAAAAAAAAAAACACGGGTAGGTGGTATACAATTATGGATGGACCAGCGACTGCCGACACAGAGGTAGCTACAGCCGTGGACTACCATACTGTGTCTGCTGCTAATATAGACTGGATGATAATGAGATGAAATCAATATATATATATATAATATCACTAGTACTGCAGCCGGACAGGTATATATATTTATTATGTAATGACTGATGACGGACCTGCTGGACACAGTCAGCTCAGCAGCACCGCAGACTGCTACAGTAAGCTACTATAGTAGTATGTATAAAGAAGAAAGAAAAAAAAAAACCACGGGTAGGTGGTATACAATTATGGATGGACCAGCGACTGCCGACACAGAGGTAGCTACAGCCGTGGATTACCGTACTGTGTCTGCTGCTAATATAGACTGGATGATAATGAGATGAAATCAATATATATATATATATATATAATATCACTAGTACTGCAGCCGGACAGGTATATATATTTATTATGTAATGACTGATGACGGACCTGCTGGACACAGTCAGCTCAGCAGCACCGCAGATTGCTACAGTAAGCTACTATAGTAGTATGTATAAAGAAGAAGAAAGAAAAAAAAAAAACCACGGGTAGGTGGTATACAATTATGGATGGACCAGCGACTGCCGACACAGAGGTAGCTACAGCCGTGGACTACCGTACTGTGTCTGCTGCTAATATAGACTGGATGATAATGAGATGAAATCAATATATATATATATAATATCACTAGTACTGCAGCCGGACAGGTATATATATTTATTATGTAATGACTGATGACGGACCTGCTGGACACAGTCAGCTCAGCAGCACCGCAGACTGCTACAGTAAGCTACTATAGTAGTATGTATAAAGAAGAAAGAAAAAAAAAACCACGGGTAGGTGGTATACAATATTATATATATATTATATACAATTATATATATATATATATATATATATATATATATATATTAAACTGGTGGTGACTGGTGGTCAGGTCACTGGTCACACTATCAGCAACTTGCAAGTAGTACTCCTAAGCAGACAATCACAATATATATTATACTGGTGGTCAGTGTGGTCACAATGACAGTGTGGCACTCTGGCAGCAAAAGTGTGCACTGTACGTTATATGTACTCCTGAGTCCTGCTCTCAGACTCTAACTGCTCCCCACTGTCAGTGTCTCCCCCACAAGTCAGATAATATACAGTCACACTATCACTTCAGCAAGTAACTAGTACTCCTCCTAATGCTCCCCAAAATTACTACTGTGTCTCTCTCTACTGTCTCACTCTCTTCTCTATAAACGGAGAAGACGCCAGCCACGTCCTCTCCCTATGAATCTCAATGCACGTGTGAAAATGGCGGCGACGCGCGGCTCCTTATATAGAATCCGAGTCTCGCGATAGAATCCGAGCCTCGCGAGAATCCGACAGCGGGATGATGACGTTCGGGCGCGCTCGGGTTAACCGAGCAAAGCGGGAAGATCCGAGTCGCTCGGCCCCGTGTAAAAAAACATGAAGTTCGGGCGGGTTCGGATTCCGAGGAACCGAACCCGCTCATCCCTAGATTTTAGCTGTCCTGCGTTCAGATAGTCACCACCTACAGGATGAGTGTATATTCGCCATGCAAGTGTGTGATGCTATGTGTACGCTGAGCTGCTAACATTCAATGTGTGCTGTCTCTGCGCAGCCCAGGACTTAAGGTGCATACACACGGAGAGATTTTGGCTATGAGAGATTTTGACTAACTTTTCCCTTGAACTGGCAGTAGGAGATTTTGACTAACTTTACCAGAGATTTTGTCTAACTATGCAAGAGATTTTGGCTATGGGAGATTTTGGCTATGGGAGATTTTGACTATCTCATTTAAATAAGGGGATGAGTGTCATATATAGGACGATTTTACAGGGTGGCTGGTATTTAAATAGCTGAAAGTTAAAAAAAAATTTGCGTGGGGTCCCCCCTCCTATGTAAAACCAGCCTCGGGCTCTTTGACAGTCCTGGTTGTTAAAATACAGAGGAAAAAATGAGTAGGGTTCCCCCATATTTAGACAACCAGCACCGGGCTCTGCGTCCGGTCCTGGTTTAAAAAATACGGGGGACAAAAGACATAGGGGTCCCCCGTATTTCCCAAACCAGCACCGGGCTCCACTAGCCAGGGAGATAATGCCACAGCCGGGGGACACTTTTATATTGGTCCCTGCGGCCGTGCCATTACCCCCCCAACTAGTCACCCCTGGCCGGGGTACACTGGAGGAGTGAGGACCCCTTAAATCAAGGAGTCCCCCCCTCCAGCCACCCAAGGGCCAGGGGTGAAGCCCGAGGCTGTCCCCCCCATCCGTGGCCCGGTGGATGGGAGGCTGATAGCCTTTCAATAGTAATATTGTTCTTTACAGGAGGCCTACAGGTCCCAGCAAGCCTGCCCCAGCATGTTGGCACTTGGAGAACCACAAGTGCCAGCATGCCCGGACATAAAGGGCCCGCTGGCACCTGTAGTCCACCTGTAAAGAAAATATAAAAAAAAAACACAACACATTCTTTTAAAAATCCTTTATTAAACTGGGTCTTCACCTGGGGGCGGCGGCCTTTAAGCTCTTTTGCATGGCCGCCGCCTTCCCAGGGCTTCCGGCGTCTTCACCTGGGGGGGCGCCACCTCCCCAGGGCTTCTGGGGTCTTGCTCCGGCGTCTTCACCTGGTGGGCGGCGGCTGCTAAGCTCTTTTGCATAGCCGCCGCCCATCCAGGACTTCCACGACGTCTTCACCTGGGAGGCGGCGGCCTTTAAGCTCTTTTGCATGGCCGCCGCCTTCCCAGGACTTCCAGCATCTTCACCTGGTGGGCGGCGGCTGCTAAGCTCTTTTGCATAGCCGCCGCCCATCCAGGACTTCCACGGCGTCTTCAGGAGCTCTTCTCCGCTCCTCCTCCGCCGTCGGACTGACAGCCGCTGCCTCGCGCTGACTTATATAAGTCAGCGGGAGGGGGCGGGGCGATGACGCGGCGAGCCGTGATTGGCTCGCGGCGGCCATCTTGAATTTCAAAAATGACGCTGAGGCGCCATTTTTGAAACTGGTACCGCTCCGCTGCCAAACTCTGCAATAGAAAGGTAAATTTCCCCCGCCCGCACCGCTGCCGCAACCCGCCGCCACCCGCACCGCCGCCGCCCACACCGCCACCGCAACCCACAGCCGCCCACACCGCCGCCGCAACCCGCCGTCGCCCACACCGCCACCGCAACCCGCCGCCGCCCGCACCGCCGCCACAACCCGCCGCCACAACCCGCCGCCGCCCGCACCACCGCCGCCTGCACATCGCTATCGCTGGGAAAAATCGCTGGCCTCTTAAAGTGTTAGCGATTTTGACTAACTTTTGCAGCGACATAGCCAAAATTGACTTGCCTGCACTGACTATTTTTCCCAGCGATAGCGACCTAGCGGGGACGCGCATCGCTATCGCTGGCTGTGTACACACGGAGCGATCTGCACTAACTTTCTGAGCGATTTTGACTATATAGTCAAAATCGCTCAGTTATATCGCTCCGTGTGTATGCACCTTTACTCCTACAGTGCGATGAGAACGGGCTGATCGGGTCCAGAGCTGACATCAGACTCCCTCCCTGAAAACACTTGGGCATGCCTGCGTTTTTCGGAACACTCCCAGTAAACAGTCTCCACCCACAAATGGCTTCCTCCTGTCAATGACCTTGTGAACGCCCGTGCGAACAGATTTTTTGCAACATCCTGCTGCTGCCCTTTGTAGTTGTCCGATGTGTGTGCGCATTGCAGTACATACGCATGCGCATTTAGTACCTGATCACCCGCTGTGCGAAAATACACAGCAGCGATTTTTCGCACACACCCATAAAACGGCCAGTTTCCGCCCAGAAACACCCACTTCCTGTCAATCACACTCCGATCGCCTCAACGAAGAAAAAGCCGTGAGTAAAATACCTAACTGTATAGCAAATTTACTTGGCGCAGTCGCAGTGCGAACATTGCGCATGCGCACTAAGCGGAAAATCGCTGCGATGCGAAGAAATTTACCGAGCGAACAACTCGGAATGACCCCCTTTGTGTTTAAAGAGGAGTGCACTACTGCATATTCCACTCTTTCTGTTCTCCAGGGAGCCTTCATGTCCTATCCCAAGATGGTCATCGAGGTCTCTACTGAGCATGTGCAGGGGCCATCTTGTTCTTTACTGTGTGAGACTGTGTAGTGTGACTCTGTGGTAGACAGTGGTCTTCTGCTTAGCTCCAATGAGAGACCTGATTAATACCTGCATAAAAAAGCTGTTCCAGCATCCTTCCCCACTATCCATTTGCAGTATGCATTTACCAGCTGGTGAGCTGTAGGAAGCCCTACTGCGGTCAAGCTACTGTATGCATCACCCGTGTACATGTAACAGTAAGTACGGCTGTACTTGATATCTTTCAATAAACCAACACCACTGGCTAAGTAACTGGGCTGTTTATAGGTTGAGTCCTTCACTGGTGTGTGCCTGTATAACTCTGCAATATCAGCACCTGCACAGACATCATTCCCAACATTTTGGACCTTCCTCCCACATTTCTTATCTCGGCATAGTGGCAGGAACACAGGTGGGTCCTGGCTGTTTTCGGGGTGGCCGCATGATGTCACACGCAGCAGCTGCAAAGCAAAACTTGACGGCGGTGCAGGCTGCAGGAGGCTACTCTTGTTTTGCGGGGTCAGCGATGAGATTGCAATTGGATTGCAATGACATCACTGGCAGCCATTAGCATGCTGGGTGGCCTTGCCCTGTGCCCCAGGCATACGATTCTAGCCAGTTGCAATTTTGCTAAGTTAGCAAAACTGCAATGGATACTGAATAAGGTCCTTAAATTTTCTTTAGTTGGTAAGATTCTCTACATTGCAACAAAGAGGTAAATTGTATCTTCAGTGCTGATGTGTAGTGTGAGTAGATCATTTATACCCCTTTCACATCGCACAAATAACCCGGTATCGACACGGCATATTGCCGTGTCGAAACGGGTCAGTGTGCGATGTGAAAGCTACTTTGGTGAATTAGCGGGTCGCCTGACCCGGTAATTCAACCCGGTAAAAAAGAAGGGTTATTACCGGGTTGAATACCGGGTCAGGTGCAGTGTGAATGGGAGCCGTTCCGATGCGACACGGCTCCCATTCACAGCATAGAGAGAGGTGGCGCAGGAGATGAGCTCATCTCCCAGTGCCGCCTCCACCCCCGCCCCTGCTGCTGCTGCGCCCCCCGCTGCTATGGCAACCGACCCGGTATATTGCCATGTCGGAAAGCCAGCAAAGGAGCGCAAATGCCGGATCCCACCCGGTAAGGACACGTTTCTCTTACCGGGTGGGATCCGGCATTTGCGATCTGAAAGCAGCATAAGTGTATTCTACTAGACTTTGTGCCAAGGGCCAGATTAACAATGGGGCAGATTATACTACAGCGCCACATAAAATAGGCCCATCATCAGGATATCATGATGATGGCCGGCCACCAATTAACCAAACGATCTTCCATAAGCAATAAATATTACACTTTTATCTCTATTTTACTCAGAAAATGATGCAATTTTTAAATTTATATGTATTTAGGGAGACTTTGTGACTAATAGTGTAGAGGACAACACGCCCACATTGCAGTGGCCACACCCACACAGACACAGCACTGGTCATGCCCTCTCACAATAGGCCATTGAACATTGTGACTAATGGTGTAGAGGCCTACACGCCCACATGGCAGTGGCCCCGCCCACACAGCATTGGTCACGCCCTCTCACGATAGGTCCTTGAACATTTTTAGCTCTAGTCCTATATTAGATATTAATAATACTTTCCAACTGCAAAAAATAACATGCTGAAAAGCTTTGTAACAAACTCAAATAAGCTGATAGGAAAGCACAACAGAGAATAACAACAATACAAAGGCACATAGATGTTATCTAATGCATAAACCCATTAACAGGTCAGATGCAGCAGAGATTATTGTAGGCCTTTCCCTACTATTGTTATTTAGTAAAGAGCTATGCCACTTCCAACCATACCCAAACAGCGTTTTAAAGGAAAAATACTGTATAACAAAAACTGGAAAAGGGACTTAGGGGGTCATTCCGAGTTGTTAGCTCGCTAGCAGTTTTTAGCAGCCATGCAAACGCTATCCCGCCTCCCACTGGGAGTGTATTTTAGCTTAGCAGAAGTGCAAACGAAAGGATCGCACAGCGGCTACAAAATAATTTTGTGCAGTTTCAGAGTAGCTTCAGACCTACTCAGCGCTTGCGATCACTTCAGACCACAGGTTCTCAAACTTGGTCCTCAGGACCCCACACGGTTCATGTTTTGCAGGTCACCTGTAGATTTTTGAAATGTGATAGTTGGTGATACACAGTGCAGCTGCTGGGTGACATGGAAACCGTGTGGGGTCCTGAAGACCGAGTCTGAGAACCACTGCTTCAGACTGTTCAGTTCCTGTTTTGACGTCACGAACACGCCCTGCGTTCGGCCAGGCACGCCTGCGTTTTTCCTGGCACGCCTGTGTTTTTTCTAACACTCCCTGAAAACGGTCAGTTGACACCCAGAAACGCCCTCTTCCTGTCAATCACTCTGCGGCCAGCAGTGCGACTGAAAAGCTTCGCTAGACCTTGTGTGAAACTACATCGTTCATTGTAATAGTACGACGCGCGTGCGCATTGTGCCGCATACGCATGCGCAGAAGTGCCGTTTTTTTGCCTGAACGCTGTACAGCGAACGAAAGCAGCTAGCGATCAACTCGGAATGACCCCCTTAGAACAGCAGACTTTTTCATTGCTTACGATACATTGAAGAAGTCCAGCAAAGTAAGGCTTGCTACCACTTAATATATAGGTGGTGTGATAAAGGTCATGAGAAGAAGACTGTCAGGATAAATAACTCTCATTCAGCTCTAGTATGTTGTTCTGTAAGGTTAACACTTCAATTGGCTTTAAACTGCTTTTATTACCACTGTCCAAGGGTTTAAGGAGCGAGGCCCAATATTTTTCATTTTGCCTTTCAGCATGCTTTATTTGGTGCCTTTATAAGTGAAGGAAAGGGAGCATGACCCTTTCTGCAAGTTATTTATTACTTTAAACAGGACTAAGGGGGTAATTCTGAGTTGATCGCAGCAGGAACTTTGTTAGCAGTTGGACAAAACCATGTGCAGTGCAGGGGGGGCAGATATAACATGTGCAGAGAGAGTTAGATTTGGGTGGGGTGTGTTCAATCTGCAATCTAAATTGCAGTGTAAAAATAAAGCAGCCAGTATTTACTAGAGATGAGCGGGTTCGGTTTCTCTGAAACCGAACCCGCACGAACTTCATGTTTTTTTCACGGGTCCGAGCAGACTCGGATCCTCCCGCCTTGCTCGGTTAACCCGAGCACGCCCGAACGTCATCATGACGCTGTCGGATTCTCGCGAGGCTCGGATTCTATCGCGAGACTCGGATTCTATATAAGGAGCCGCGCGTCGCCGCCATTTTCACACGTGCATTGAGATTGATAGGGAGAGGACGTGGCTGGCGTCCTCTCCATTAGAAATTAGATTAGAAGAGAGAGAGAGATTGTGCAGAGTCAGACAGAGTTTACCACAGTGACCAGTGCAGTTGTTGTTAGTTAACTTTTATTTATTTTAATATAATATATCCGTTCTCTGCTATATCCGTTCTCTGCCTGAAAAAAAACGATACACAGCAGCAGCCAGTCACACAGTGTGACTCAGTCTGTGTGCACTCAGCTCAGCCCAGTGTGCTGCACATCAATGTATAAAAGGCAAAGCTTATAATAATTGTGGGGGAGACTGGGGAGCACTGCAGGTTGTTATAGCAGGAGCCCCCAGGAGTACATAATATTATATTAATTTAAAATTAAACAGTGCACACTTTTGCTGCAGGAGTGCCACTGCCAGTGTGACTAGTGGTGACCAGTGCCTGACCACCAGTATAGTAGTATATTGTTGTATACTATCTCTTTATCAACCAGTCTATATTAGCAGCAGACACAGTACAGTGCGGTAGTTCACGGCTGTGGCTACCTCTGTGTCGGCAGTCGGAACTCGGCAGGCAGTCCGTCCATCCATAATTGTATTACAATATATACCACCTAACCGTGGTATTTTTTTTTCTTTCTTTATACCGTCGTCATAGTGTCATACTAGTTGTTACGAGTATACTACTATCTCTTTATCAACCAGTGTACAGTGCGGTAGTTCACGGCTGTGGCTACCTCTGTGTCGGCAGTCGGCAGGCAGTCCGTCCATCCATAATTGTATTATTATTATAATATATACCACCTAACCGTGGTTTTTTTTTCATTCTTTATACCGTCATAGTGTCATACTAGTTGTTACGAGTATACTACTATCTCTTTATCAACCAGTGTACAGTGCGGTAGTTCACGGCTGTGGCTACCTCTGTGT
Organism: Pseudophryne corroboree; assembly: GCF_028390025.1. NCBI lineage: Eukaryota > Metazoa > Chordata > Amphibia > Anura > Myobatrachidae > Pseudophryne > Pseudophryne corroboree. The sequence continues at coordinate 88,149,298 of NC_086454.1, read as the reverse complement.
CGGCAGTCGGCAGGCAGTCCGTCCATCCATAATTGTATTATTATTATAATATATACCACCTAACCGTGGTTTTTTTTTCATTCTTTATACCGTCGTCATAGTGTCATACTAGTTGTTACGAGTATACTACTATCTCTTTATCAACCAGTGTACAGTGCGGTAGTTCACGGCTGTGGCTACCTCTGTGTCGGCAGTCGGCAGGCAGTCCGTCCATCCATAATTGTATTATTATTATAATATATACCACCTAACCGTGGTATTTTTTTTTCTTTCTTTATACCGTCGTCATAGTGTCATACTAGTTGTTACGAGTATACTACTATCTCTTTATCAACCAGTGTACAGTGCGGTAGTTCACGGCTGTGGCTACCTCTGTGTCGGCAGTCGGCAGGCAGTCCGTCCATCCATAATTGTATTATTATTATAATATATACCACCTAACTGTGGTATTTTTTTTTCTTTCTTTATACCGTCGTCATAGTGTCATACTAGTTGTTACGAGTATACTACTATCTCTTTATCAACCAGTGTACAGTGCGGTAGTTCACGGCTGTGGCTACCTCTGTGTCGGCAGTCGGCAGGCAGTCCGTCCATCCATAATTGTATTATTATTATAATATATACCACCTAACCGTGGTTTTTTTTTCATTCTTTATACCGTCGTCATAGTGTCATACTAGTTGTTACGAGTATACTACTATCTCTTTATCAACCAGTGTACAGTGCGGTAGTTCACGGCTGTGGCTACCTCTGTGTCGGCAGTCGGCAGGCAGTCCGTCCATCCATAATTGTATTATTATTATAATATATACCACCTAACCGTGGTTTTTTTATACCACCTAACCGTGGCAGTCCGTCCATAATTGTATACTAGTATCCAATCCATCCATCTCCATTGTTTACCTGAGGTGCCTTTTAGTTCTGCCTATAAAATATGGAGAACAAAAAAGTTGAGGTTCCAAAATTAGGGAAAGATCAAGATCCACTTCCACCTCGTGCTGAAGCTGCTGCCACTAGTCATGGCCGAGACGATGAAATGCCAGCAACGTCGTCTGCCAAGGCCGATGCCCAATGTCATAGTACAGAGCATGTCAAATCCAAAACACCAAATATCAGAAAAAAAAGGACTCCAAAACCTAAAATAAAATTGTCGGAGGAGAAGCGTAAACTTGCCAATATGCCATTTACCACACGGAGTGGCAAGGAACGGCTGAGGCCCTGGCCTATGTTCATGGCTAGTGGTTCAGCTTCACATGAGGATGGAAGCACTCAGCCTCTCGCTAGAAAACTGAAAAGACTCAAGCTGGCAAAAGCACCGCAAAGAACTGTGCGTTCTTTGAAATCCCAAATCCACAAGGAGAGTCCAATTGTGTCGTTTGCGATGCCTGACCTTCCCAACACTGGACGTGAAGAGCATGCGCCTTCCACTATTTGCATGCCCCCTGCAAGTGCTGGAAGGAGCACCCGCAGTCCAGTTCCTGATAGTCAGATTGAAGATGTCAGTGTTGAAGTACACCAGGATGAGGAGGATATGGGTGTTGCTGGCGCTGGGGAGGAAATTGACCAGGAGGATTCTGATGGTGAGGTGGTTTGTTTAAGTCAGGCACCCGGGGAGACACCTGTTGTCCGTGGGAGGAATATGGCCGTTGACATGCCAGGTGAAAATACCAAAAAAATCAGCTCTTCGGTGTGGAGGTATTTCACCAGAAATGCGGACAACAGGTGTCAAGCCGTGTGTTCCCTTTGTCAAGCTGTAATAAGTAGGGGTAAGGACGTTAACCACCTCGGAACATCCTCCCTTATACGTCACCTGCAGCGCATTCATAATAAGTCAGTGACAAGTTCAAAAACTTTGGGTGACAGCGGAAGCAGTCCACTGACCAGTAAATCCCTTCCTCTTGTAACCAAGCTCACGCAAACCACCCCACCAACTCCCTCAGTGTCAATTTCCTCCTTCCCCAGGAATGCCAATAGTCCTGCAGGCCATGTCACTGGCAAGTCTGACGAGTCCTCTCCTGCCTGGGATTCCTCCGATGCATCCTTGCGTGTAACGCCTACTGCTGCTGGCGCTGCTGTTGTTGCCGCTGGGAGTCGATGGTCATCCCAGAGGGGAAGTCGTAAGCCCACTTGTACTACTTCCAGTAAGCAATTGACTGTTCAACAGTCCTTTGCGAGGAAGATGAAATATCACAGCAGTCATCCTACTGCAAAGCGGATAACTGAGTCCTTGACAACTATGTTGGTGTTAGACGTGCGTCCGGTATCCGCCGTTAGTTCACAGGGAACTAGACAATTTATTGAGGCAGTGTGCCCCCGTTACCAAATACCATCTAGGTTCCACTTCTCTAGGCAGGCGATACCGAGAATGTACACGGACGTCAGAAAAAGACTCACCAGTGTCCTAAAAAATGCAGTTGTACCCAATGTCCACTTAACCACGGACATGTGGACAAGTGGAGCAGGGCAGGGTCAGGACTATATGACTGTGACAGCCCACTGGGTAGATGTATGGACTCCCGCTGCAAGAACAGCAGCGGCGGCACCAGTAGCAGCATCTCGCAAACGCCAACTCTTTCCTAGGCAGGCTACGCTTTGTATCACCGCTTTCCAGAATACGCACACAGCTGAAAACCTCTTACGGCAACTGAGGAAGATCATCGCGGAATGGCTTACCCCAATTGGACTCTCCTGTGGATTTGTGGCATCGGACAACGCCAGCAATATTGTGTGTGCATTAAATATGGGCAAATTCCAGCACATCCCATGTTTTGCACATACCTTGAATTTGGTGGTGCAGAATTTTTTAAAAAACGACAGGGGCGTGCAAGAGATGCTGTCGGTGGCCAGAAAAATTGCGGGACACTTTCGGCGTACAGGCACCACGTACAGAAGACTGGAGCACCACCAAAAACTACTGAACCTGCCCTGCCATCATCTGAAGCAAGAAGTGGTAACGAGGTGGAATTCAACCCTCTATATGCTTCAGAGGTTGGAGGAGCAGCAAAAGGCCATTCAAGCCTACACAATTGAGCACGATATAGGAGATGGAATGCACCTGTCTCAAGTGCAGTGGAGAATGATTTCAACGTTGTGCAAGGTTCTGATGCCCTTTGAACTTGCCACACGTGAAGTCAGTTCAGACACTGCCAGCCTGAGTCAGGTCATTCCCCTCATCAGGCTTTTGCAGAAGAAGCTGGAGGCATTGAAGAAGGAGCTAACACGGAGCGATTCCGCTAGGCATGTGGGACTTGTGGATGCAGCCCTTAATTCGCTTAACAAGGATTCACGGGTGGTCAATCTGTTGAAATCAGAGCACTACATTTTGGCCACCGTGCTCGATCCTAGATTTAAAGCCTACCTTGGATCTCTCTTTCCGGCAGACACAGGTCTGCTGGGGTTGAAAGACCTGCTGGTGACAAAATTGTCAAGTCAAGCGGAACGCGACCTGTCAACATCTCCTCCTTCACATTCTCCCGCAACTGGGGGTGCGAGGAAAAGGCTCAGAATTCCGAGCCCACCCGCTGGCGGTGATGCAGGGCAGTCTGGAGCGACTGCTGATGCTGACATCTGGTCCGGACTGAAGGACCTGACAACGATTACGGACATGTCGTCTACTGTCACTGCATATGATTCTCTCAACATTGATAGAATGGTGGAGGATTATATGAGTGACCGCATCCAAGTAGGCACGTCACACAGTCCGTACTTATACTGGCAGGAAAAAGAGGCAATTTGGAGGCCCTTGCACAAACTGGCTTTATTCTACCTAAGTTGCCCTCCCACAAGTGTGTACTCCGAAAGAGTGTTTAGTGCCGCCGCTCACCTTGTCAGCAATCGGCGTACGAGGTTACATCCAGAAAATGTGGAGAAGATGATGTTCATTAAAATGAATTATAATCAATTCCTCCGCGGAGACATTGACCAGCAGCAATTGCCTCCACAAAGTACACAGGGAGCTGAGATGGTGGATTCCAGTGGGGACGAATTGATAATCTGTGAGGAGGGGGATGTACACGGTGATATATCGGAGGGTGAAGATGAGGTGGACATCTTGCCTCTGTAGAGCCAGTTTGTGCAAGGAGAGATTAATTGCTTCTTTTTTGGGGGGGGTCCAAACCAACCCGTCATATCAGTCACAGTCGTGTGGCAGACCCTGTCACTGAAATGATGGGTTGGTTAAAGTGTGCATGTCCTGTTTTGTTTATACAACATAAGGGTGGGTGGGAGGGCCCAAGGATAATTCCATCTTGCACCTCTTTTTTCTTTTCTTTTTCTTTGCATCATGTGCTGATTGGGGAGGGTTTTTTGGAAGGGACATCCTGCGTGACACTGCAGTGCCACTCCTAGATGGGCCCGGTGTTTGTGTCGGCCACTAGGGTCGCTAATCTTACTCACACAGCTACCTCATTGCGCCTCTTTTTTTCTTTGCGTCATGTGCTGTTTGGGGAGGGTTTTTTGGAAGGGACATCCTGCGTGACACTGCAGTGCCACTCCTAGATGTGCCCGGTGTTTGTGTCGGCCACTAGGGTCGCTAATCTTACTCACACAGTCAGCTACCTCATTGCGCCTCTTTTTTTCTTTGCGTCATGTGCTGTTTGGGGAGGGTTTTTTGGAAGGGCCATCCTGCGTGACACTGCAGTGCCACTCCTAGATGGGCCCGGTGTTTGTGTCGGCCACTAGGGTCGCTAATCTTACTCACACAGCTACCTCATTGCGCCTCTTTTTTTCTTTGCGTCATGTGCTGTTTGGGGAGTGTTTTTTGGAAGGGCCATCCTGCGTGACACTGCAGTGCCACTCCTAGATGGGCCCGGTGTTTGTGTCGGCCACTAGGGTCGCTTATCTTTCTCACACAGCTACCTCATTGCGCCTCTTTTTTTCTTTGCGTCATGTGCTGTTTGGGGAGGGTTTTTTGGAAGGGACATCCTGCGTGACACTGCAGTGCCACTCCTAGATGGGCCCGGTGTTTGTGTCGGCCACTAGGGTCGCTTATCTTTCTCACACAGTCAGCTACCTCATTGCGCCTCTTTTTTTCTTTGCGTCATGTGCTGTTTGGGGAGGGTTTTTTGGAAGGGACATCCTGCGTGACACTGCAGTGCCACTCCTAGATGGGCCCGGTGTTTGTGTCGGCCACTAGGGTCGCTTATCTTTCTCACACAGTCAGCTACCTCATTGCGCCTCTTTTTTTCTTTGCGTCATGTGCTGTTTGGGGAGGGTTTTTTGGAAGGGACATCCTGCGTGACACTGCAGTGCCACTCCTAGATGGGCCCGGTGTTTGTGTCGGCCACTAGGGTCGCTAATCTTACTCACACAGCTACCTCATTGCGCCTCTTTTTTTCTTTGCGTCATGTGCTGTTTGGGGAGGGTTTTTTGGAAGGGACATCCTGCGTGACACTGCAGTGCCACTCCTAGATGGGCCCGGTGTTTGTGTCGGCCACTAGGGTCGCTTATCTTACTCACACAGCGACCTCGGTGCAAATTTTAGGACTAAAAATAATATTGTGAGGTGTGATGTGTTCAGAATAGGCTGAAAATGAGTGTAAATTATGTTTTTTGAGGTTAATAATACTTTGGGATCAAAATTACCCCCAAATTCTATGATTTAAGCTGTTTTTTAGGGTTTTTTGAAAAAAACACCCGAATCCAAAACACACCCGAATCCGACAAAAAAAATTCGGTGAGGTTTTGCCAAAACGCGGTCGAACCCAAAACACGGCCGCGGAACCGAACCCAAAACCAAAACACAAAACCCGAAAAATTTCCGGCGCTCATCTCTAGTATTTACCCTGCACAGAAACAAAATAACCCACCCAAATCTAACTCTCTCTGCAAATGTTATATATCTGGACCCCCTGCAGTGCACATGGTTTTGCCCAACAGCTTAAAAATTTCCTGCTGCGATCAACTTGGAATTACCCCCTTAATTGTGAGGTCAACAAGCGACAGACTTTTTATTTTATTTTTTTATTTGCCGTACTAACATGCATGCTAACAACAGAATGGTAACATTTTGCAGCAATCCTCTGATTTAAAACCCAAATTTGACTGCATTCAGAAAAGAGAATTAAGGTGGCCGGTCATGATGTGGGTTTTACTCAAGATGCTACCATGAAGAGTATTGGAATAGCACTCTTGCGATTGCGTGACACTTGCAGGACCCCTATAAATCCACAGTTATTTATTATTAAGCCGTCCATTGATTTTATTAATGCTCTCGCCCCTCACCCCCTACCACCTTTTTCACCCCAATAATCACTCGGACAACTGAATTGCGATTTAAAAGGTCACAGCCAAATTTATTGATCGAATTAGAATTGGTACTCTATAAGTGGGTGGCGAGAAAGCAGTGCGTACCCCCGGCTACAGCCTACATGTTAAATTTCTCCTAAATTAAACAACGGGGCGGAACCTAAGTCCCGCCCTTGCGCAAGTTAGCTGAGCGGTACCACTTCCCACCATTGGCATAGCACCGGTCCACCCTTAAGATGACGACCGTGTCGGCCCTTGAGGCCACGACAAACTCGCCGAGTATCTGGGGGAAGTGCCGGCCAACCGACGTTGCGCTACTACAGACTGCCGAGGAGCACTGCTTGCCGCGCCTGCTGGACCTCTTTTGCCAGACCATAATTAAAGCCCGAAATGGCCTGACGGTGCCTCCACCGGACGTAAAACTTAATTTCAAAATTCCAGTTACCTCACCTCTGCCCTGGTGATAATTAAAATTCTGGACTGGCCTGCCGGTGCCACCACCGAAAATAAAAAACAATTGAATTCCTAAATACCAGGGCCAATTGCCCTACCACATGGGCGGAAGGGTGGGTGCCTTCTTGGATCCTTGTTCAGCATGAAAGAGGGAGCCTGCCTGGCATTCCTGGTCTTTTGTACCTCCCAGGTAACTCTCCTCCCCTTTTTCCTACAGGCTGCTCCTATGCTACCTGCTCTATCCTCCCCTTCCCCCTCCCCTCCCCCTTTCTCCTAATCCCTGCCCCAGGCTTCCTTCTTTTAAAAAACCAGGACGCTTATTTATTCTCAGTCCTATTTGGCCATCGAATTCTTTAAGCCGTCCATTGATTTTATTAATGCTCTCGCCCCTCACCCCCTACCACCTTTTTCACCCCAATAATCACTCGGACTACTGAATTGCGATTTAAAAGGTCACAGCCAAATTTATTGATCGAATTAGAATTGGTACTCTATAAGTGGGTGGCGAGAAAGCAGTGCGTACCCCCAGCTACAGCCTACATGTTAAATTTCTCCTAAATTAAACAACGGGGCGGAACCTAAGTCCCGCCCTTGCGCAAGTTAGCTGAGCGGTACCACTTCCCACCATTGGCATAGCACCGGTCCACCCTTAAGATGACGACCGTGTCGGCCCTTGAGGCCACGACAAACTCGCCGAGTATCTGGGGGAAGTGCCAGCCAACCGACGTTGCGCTACTACAGACTGCCGAGGAGCACTGCTTGCCGCCATAGCCTGGTTCCTAGAACCAAGGCCCGCCACCCGCTGCGACCATCTATGCACCCTGCTGTCCGTCTCCATCAGACTAAGACAAATAGAGCCTTTTGCCCACTAAGTCTCTTGCCAAATTAAACTCAAAATTGGCCTGATGGTGCCTCCACCGAAAATAAAAACAATTCTTATTGCACTGAGGAGCCCTGCCTGATAAACTGAGGGCCCCTATGGTCCACTGCTTCTGTCTCCCATGCCTGCCCAGATGTTTACCAGCTGCCCTATGCCTGCTGCCCGCTAGCTATCGGAGTGACCTGCCAACCGTACCCGCATGGCTTAGCATGAACAGTGCTTTTGGGTGACCCATATGAAGGTGAAAACCACAAAACCTCTTTGAGGGCAAAATTGGAAAGTCCTTCATTCCCCCAAAGCGGCGGGCAGCATAATGCCTTGGGTTTCCCAAAAGACACTCAGGGAGCTTACTTCACCAGTAAAGGTGTCGCAATCGGACTCGGGTGAATGTAGGCTCCCTGCATATAATCTCTCTTGTAATTTCGCCCCCAGTGGGACTGTTTAAATAAGAATTTACTTACCGATAATTCTATTTCTCATAGTCCGTAGTGGATGCTGGGGACTCCGTAAGGACCATGGGGAATAGCGGCTCCGCAGGAGACTGGGCACATCTAAAGAAAGCTTTAGGACTAACTGGTGTGCACTGGCTCCTCCCCCTATGACCCTCCTCCAAGCCTCAGTTAGGATACTGTGCCCGGACGAGCGTACACAATAAGGAAGGATTTTGAATCCCGGGTAAGACTCATACCAGTCACACCAATCACACCGTATAACTTGTGATCTGAACCCAGTTAACAGTATGATAACAGAGGAGCCTCTGAAAAGATGGCTCCCAACAATAATAACCCGATTTTTGTAACAATAACTATGTACAAGTATTGCAGACAATCCGCACTTGGGATGGGCGCCCAGCATCCACTACGGACTATGAGAAATAGAATTATCGGTAAGTAAATTCTTATTTTCTCTAACGTCCTAAGTGGATGCTGGGGACTCCGTAAGGACCATGGGGATTATACCAAAGCTCCCAAACGGGCGGGAGAGTGCGGATGACTCTGCAGCACCGAATGAGAGAACTCCAGGTCCTCCTCAGCCAGGGTATCAAATTTGTAGAATTTAGCAAACGTGTTTGCCCCTGACCAAGTAGCTGCTCGGCAAAGTTGTAAAGCCGAGACCCCTCGGGCAGCCGCCCAAGATGAGCCCACTTTCCTTGTGGAACGGGCTTTTACAGATTTTAGCTGTGGCAGGCCTGCCACAGAATGTGCAAGCTGAATTGTACTACAAATCCAACGAGCAATAGTCTGCTTAGAAGCAGGAGCACCCAGCTTGTTGGGTGCATACAGGATAACAGCGAGTCAGATTTCCTGACTCCAGCCGTCCTGGAAATATTTTCAGGGCCCTGACAACATCCAGCAACTTGGATTCCTCCAAGTCCCTAGTAGCCGCAGGCACCACAATAGGTTGGTTCAGGTGTTGTGCTGAGGAAGTCTGCTTCCCAGTTGTCCACTCCCGGAATGAATACTGTTGACAGTGCTATCACATGATTTTCCGCCCAGCGAAGAATCCCTGCAGCTTCTGCCATTGCCCTCCTGCTTCTTGTGCCACCCTGTCTGTTTACGTGGGTGACTGCCATGATGTTGTCCGACTGGATCAACACCGGCTGACCTTGAAGCAGAGGTCTTGCTAAGCTTAGAGCATTGTAAATGGCCCTTAGCTTCAGGATATTTATGTGAAGTGATGTATCCAGGCTTGACCCTAAGCCCTGGATATTCCTTCCCTGTGTGACTGCTCCCCAGCCTCGCAGGCTGGCATCCGTGGTCACCAGGACCCAGTCCTGAATGCCGAATCTGCGGCCCTCTAGAAGATGAGCACTCTGCAACCACCACAGGATGGATACCCTTGTCCTTGGTGACAGGGTTATCCGCTGATGCATCTGAAAATGCGACCCGGACCATTTGTCCAGTAGGTTCCACTGGAAAGTTCTTGCGTGGAATCTAACGAATGGGATTGCTTCGTAGGAAGCCACCATTTTTACCCAGAACCCTTGTGCATTGATGCACTGAGACTTGGTTCGGTTTTAGGAGGTTCCTGACTAGCTCGGATAACTCCCTGGCTTTCTCTTCCGGGAGAAACACCTTTTTTCTGGACTGTGTCCAGGAACATCCCTAGGAAACAGAAGACGAGTCGTCGGAACCAGCTGCGATTTTGGAATATTGAGAATCCAATCGTGCTGCCGCAACACTACCTGAGATAGTGCAACACCGACTTCCCACTGTTCCCTGGATCTTACCCTTATCAGGGAATCGTCCAAGTAAGGGATAACTAAAATTCCCTTCCTTCGAAGGGATATCATTTCGGCCATTACCTTGGTAAAGACCCGGGGTGCCGTGGACCATCCCTACGGCAGCGTCTGAACTGATAGTGACAGTTCTGTACCATAACCTGAGGTACCCTTGGTGAGAAGGGTAAATTTTGTCATGAAGGTAAGCATCCTTGATGTCCCGAGACATCATGTAGTCCCCTTCTTCCAGGTTCGCAATCACTGCTCTGAGTGACTCAATCTTGAATTTGAACCTCTGTTCAAAGATTTTAGATTTTAGATTTAGATTTAGAATCGGTCTCACCGAGCCGTCTGGCTTTGGTACCACAATAGTGTGGAATAATACCCCGTTCCCTGTTGCAGGAGGGGTACCTTGATTATCACCTGCTGGGAATACAGCTTGTGAATGGCTTCCAAAACTGCCTCCCTGTCAGAGGGAGACGTCGGTAAAGCCGACTTTTGGAAACGGCGAGGGGGAGACGTCTCGAATTCCAATATGTACCCTTGAGATATTACCTGAAGGATCCAGGGGTCTACTTGCGAGTGAGCCCACTGCGCACTGAAATTCATTGAGAACGGGCCCCCACCGTGCCTGAGCTTGTAAGGCCCTAGCGTCATACTGAGGGCTTGGCAGAGGCGGGAAAGGGTTTCTGTTCCTGGGAACTGGCTAATCTCTTCAGCCTTTTTCCTCTCCCTCTGTCACGAGCAGAAAAGAGGAACCTTTTGTCCGCTTGCCAACAAAGGACTGCGCCTGATAATACGGCGTCTTATTTTGAGAGGCGACCTGGGGTACAAACGTGGATTTCCCAGTTGTTGCCGTGGCCACCAGGTCTAAAAGACCGACCCCAAATGTCCCTTTTCAAAGGCAATACTTCCAAATGCCATTTGGAATCCGCATCACCTGACCATTTTACTGGTAGAATTGGACAACGCACTTATACTTGATGCCAGTCGGCAAATATTCCGCTGTGCATCATGCATATATAGAAATGCATCTTTTAAATGCTCTATAGGCAATAATATACTATCCTTATCTAGGATATCAATATTTCCAGTCAGGGAATCCGACCATGCCAACCCAGCACTGCACCTCCAGGCTGAGGCGATTGCTGGTCGCAGTATAACACCAGTATGTGTGTGAATACATTTTTGGATACCCTCCTGCTTTCTATCAGCAGGATCCTTAAGGGCGGCCATCTCATGAGAGGGTAGAGCCCTTGTTCTTACAAGCGTGTGAGCGCCTTATCCCCCCTAGGGGGTGTTTCCCAACGCACCCTAACCTCTGGCGGGAAAGGGTATACACCAATACTTTTTAAGAAATTATCAATTGTTATCGGGGGGAAACCCACGCATCATCACACACCTCATTTTATTTCTCAGATTCAGGAAAACTACAGGTAGTTTTTCCCTCACCGAACATAATACCCCTTTTTGGTGGTACTCGTATTATCAGAAATGTATAAAACATTTTCCATTGTCTCAATCATGTAACGTGTGGCCCTACTGGAAATCACGGTTGTCTCTTCACCGTCGACACAGGAGTCAGTATCCGTGTCGGCGTCTGTATCTGCCATCTGAGGTAACGGGCGCTTTAGAGCCCCTGACGGCCTATGAGACGTCTGGACAGGCACAAGCTGAGTAGCCGGCTGTCTCATGTCAACCACTGTTTTTTTATACAGAGCTGACACTGTCACGTAATTTTCAACAGTACATCCACTCAGGTGTCGACCCCCTAGGTGGTGACATCACTGTTACAGACACTCTGCTCCGTCTCCACATCATTTTTCTCCTCATACATGTCGACACAAACGTACCGACACACAGCACACACACAGGGAATGCTCTGATAGAGGACAGGACCCCACTAGCCCTTTGGGGAGACAGAGGGAGAGTATGCCAGCACACACCAGAGCGCTATATATATATACAGGGATAACCTTATATAAATGTTTTTCCCCTTATAGCTGCTGTATGTTTTAATACTGCGCCTAATTAGTGCCCCCCTCTCTTTTTTTAACCCTTTCTGTAGTGCAGGGAAGAGCCAGGGAGCTTCCCTCCAACTGAGCTGTGAGGGAAAATGGCGCCAGTGTGCTGAGGAGATAGGCTCCGCCCCCTTTTCGGCGGCCTTATCTCCCGTTTTTCTGTATATTCTGGCAGGGGTTAAATGCATCCATATAGCCCAGGAGCTATATGTGATGTATTTTTTTGCCATGTAAGGTATTTTTATCATGTTTTATTGCGTCTCAGGGCGCCCCCCCCAGCGCCCTGCACCCTCAGTGACCGGAGTGTGAAGTGTGCTGAGAGCAATGGCGCACAGCTGCAGTGCTGTGCGCTACCTTATTGAAGACAGGAACGTCTTCTGCCGCCGATTTTTCCGGACCTCTTCGCTCTTCTGGCTCTGTAAGGGGGCCGGCGGCGCGGCTCCGGGACCCATCCAGGCTGGGCCTGTGATCGTCCCTCTGGAGCTAATGTCCAGTAGCCAAGAAGCCCAATCCACTCTGCACGCAGGTGAGTTCGCTTCTTCTCCCCTTAGTCCCTCGATGCAGTGAGCCTGTTGCCAGCAGGTCTCACTGAAAATAACAAACCTAAACTAAAACTTTCACTAAGAAGCTCAGGAGAGCCCCTAGTGTGCACCCTTCTCGTCGGGCACAGAAATCTAACTGAGGCTTGGAGGAGGGTCATAGGGCGAGGAGCCAGTGCACACCAGTTAGTCCTAAAGCTTTCTTTAGATGTGCCCAGTCTCCTGCGGAGCCGCTATTCCCCATGGTCCTTACGGAGTCCCCAGCATCCACTTAGGACGTTAGAGAAAATGGCTTTTCTCCCTGGGACTTAAAAAACTCCCAGCCTGTTGCCGAAAGGCTTTCCTGGCTCCTCCTTGGGCAATCCTGAAACTCTTTAGCTCTATAAGGATCTTGTGGCTGTCTAGTGGAAATCTGCTGCTAGAGATTACCCTGTGAAGTAGAAATCAATGTTAGTTTGTACTGTATATGTGCTTATACGAACGCTTTTTAAGTATCCCCAGGATCCTTGCCTGGCCGCAGCTACCTACCATGCCCTGTGGCCATGCACATACCTTTACTGCAAGCCCTCTCCGCAGCCTTACCCTCTCATCCAGGGACTGGGCTTCTGCTCTGACTACATATTTTTGGCCTGCTGTCGACCACTGCAACTTTGAGTTACCTGCGACCTTGCGAACCCGAGAAGCTGTTTTCATGTAAAACTCATGCCAAATGTATATAAGGTTGGCTTGCTAATACCTTGTTGAGCCTCCAACTGAAGTATCCTTCCCTATTCCCCAATGGGTTGATCACCCCTTATCCGAAATCGGTACTCACGGCATATCGGTAAAGATATGTTACCCTATGTATTTATGGTATGGTTCAATCCGGTTAAGTATACTCATCATATATCGCACTATGATCTATACCTAGCGACTATCTTATGAATTAAGACACCCGAGAGAGCATACAAACTCCACAAAGAGATGCTTTTAACTGGAATTGAACCCATGACCTCAGCGCTGTGATGCCGTAATGCTAACCCTTGCCCCATAACTGGTGCGTTTACGCTGAATTGTTATTCACGCTTTGCGCCAGACTATAGTTATCCTACGTGGTTATCTCGTATACCGCTAAGGCACATGCATCATTGACCCCTACTTTATGCAGAGACAAGGTTCTATTCAGCCCTTAAATACCCCGCTTTGCGCCTTTTCCCCTTTGCTTTCCTTCTCCTTCTGTCCTGTCTGCCTTATTATGATACCATAAGTGACCGTCATATTGCCCGTTCACTAAAGTAGCTTTGATGGTTATTTACTGTGATCGCTACCGCTACTTGCTTTGCCTTGCATTTTGCGTGACAGTCTGGTTATAGAACGACTTATTTGTCCTAAGCGGTTATCCTTATATAACGAACCATGCAATACCAGGGGATTAAACCATGCGTTTAGGACAGCGGTAGTTGCCCTGTGTAGTGCTGGGCTGTACTGCGCTATGAGAGCTGTGGTGCTTATTGTTAAACATTCCGGGGACCTCCCTTACCCTGACCTGTTTTTTTTTTCTTTTTTTTCTTTTTTCTTTTTTTCCTTTTGTTACCACCTCGCAATGTTCTGTGTATCCAGCATTGCTCTAATGTATGCCCTATGCAAGGCCTTGCCAATCGCCTGTGGCGCCTTCCCAATAAATGTAATACTAATAATAATCATGCTAAGGCCACGGGTAATACAGAAAAAACGGCTAATATGAAAGTTGTGGTGTGTCACTGCCCCCCTGCTCCCTTATTTATACATATTGCTATTATACCTCCTAGACTGCCACCTAAATTCGGCCAGCCTGTGAACCTGATCTGCATTAAACTGCCCGTTATATGCCTCCTACAATACAATAAGACATGGTCACGGCAATGTGATAACTGCTCCGTCTTATATTGTATCATTTATCGCTATTCCCCTCTATAATCTGCTAAGTACCCCCGGCCTATCGTTCTGGTATTGTACTTTTATTAACCCGCTAGTGTACCTAGAATGCTAAAATATGCTCCCGCAGCAATGCCGCCACTAATCATTATGCTGTATATTATATCACCAGTACGTTCCATATACTGCATTATACACACGTGGTAATGACATTACTGATTTGGTACATCACTTCCACCCCACTGGATATCACCAATTTGCCCTATACTCCGCCATATACGTTTATGGCGTTATTTCGTATCTCGCTATCCTGCCTCATACCTGTTAGCCCGTGTGTAATACCCTCCTGCGGCACCGACATCGGTGATACTACTGATTTGTACTATATTGTGTTTTATGCCCTGTATTCTATCACTTCTCATACCCTGTTATGAACATGTTCCATAAGGAAATCACTGGTCGACATGGCGACCCATCAATGCAATCAATGCTCTATATTTCCGTTTATTGCACAGTATTCTGCTTGTTATGCTGCGCTTTACCCACTTCCGGCGATGTAACCTATCTGTATTAACTGTGTTCCTTGGTCCACGTCTAACGCAATACCATACCCTATCCTACCTTATACGCTGCAGTGTATCCTGACTCAGCAATGTAACCCCTGACCCATACTACATTGCCCCCTATGGCCCTATTACCCACTATGCGCTGCCGTAACCCCCTCTCTGTGTAGATGTGCCCTGTGTTTGTCATTAAAACAAACTCCCAGGCTGGAGTGATTATCTTAAGCTTCCACATATATTTTATTCGCAGGTGACTGGGGAGCGTATAGCAGAGTTCTTACCATAGCGTCGCGACTATACCAGTGGACAGTGCTGGACTTTCCACTCATTATGCTCATTATAAGAAAGCATTCAGGCCTGTTTACCAGACAGGCGCTTTAACCAACTAAGCCACAGCGCAGAAGCAATACAATAAATTAAATTAATTGAATAACTTATTAAAGAGGGTTCGCCCCTTGCGGGTAATGGGCTGGTGGGAAGGTACGACTGGGTCTGGGTTAATGTGGGAAGCCGGAACTGGCTGTTCCGAATTGCTGAAATTGATAAAGCCTAATCTTTACCTTATAACATTCACTATATATTTGTAAGAGACTCAGTACGCAATGGGCGTACGGGGTACCGTAATGTTACGTACTTAGCGTAGCAGACGCTAGACCGCAAGCGCAACGCACAATTGATACGTACGCTCGCGGGTTTACGTTTGGTATCGAGCACGCTATAGGCGGCCGACTACCGTAACACTACGTTATTAGCGTAGCAGACGCTGTGCCCACGATAAGAACACGAGCGGCGCAGACGCTCCCAGAATGACACACAGTAACCTTGTTTGCAACACACTGAAAGGATATGCTTATACCGTAAACCTTAGTACTGTAATACTGTAATGATATAATGCTTATGGACCTTGATAATATAAAAGCTGTTTGAGCTAGATGAATCGCTGCCTTATCCCGCTGCCTTAGCCGCATCTAGACTGCGCTTCGCTTCCTCAGTCATTGCGAAGACGTCGACGAACTTCCCCTTACGTATACCATCCTTTATCTTTGGCCTAATCCCCCTCAATTCGCTGTATTAGCATAGAGCGCCATGCTCTCTTGCGAATCTGGCCCCGCTTCCCCCTTCTTCCCCGCTTCCTTGCTACGCTTCTTGCTACTCCTTTTGCGCTTAAAATATTTTCTGAACTATCGCCGCCTTTCGGCGGAACTAGATGAGTCGCTAGTGTCAGTATATGAGTCGCTACTGCTTGAAGAAGATTTTTGCTCACCTGTTCCTGAAGCCGAGGGTGTATGGCTGACCTTCTCCGCCGCTCCCTTCTGTCCCTCGTTGCGCAGCGCGCCCGCCGCGACTTGATCCGATGATGACCCGGATGCTGGTTGTCTACCTTCTATGGAGGCTGGAACCTGTAAACTCACAGAGGACATGTGTAACGTATCCGCTGGTTGCGACTGAGGCTGCTCCGCCGGGTGCCGCTGCTGCTGCCCTTCTAGCGGCTGGAGGGCCTGTGCCCCATGGTTCTGTCCGCGGTCTCCTGACCCCAAACTTCCGCTGGCCCCCGCCCCCATTGCTTGACCCTGCTGCTCTCTAAGGGGAGTGGTAGCCCGCACGGCTGGTGGGGGGTTGCGCTGTGGTGGGCTCCTCCCGGGTGTGAGTACTGGCTTGCTGCTGCGGACTGCGACGGGGGTGGGTACCTTGGGGGTTGGGCACTGGTGGGCCAGTAGCTCGCCCATTGTGAGTAATGGGCCGGGGGAAGGTGCAGCCCTGCCTGCCACCAGGGAGGGGGGGGGGAGCGCTGTGGGCTGCTGCCCCCACCCCAGCTGTTGCGCCGCTGCGTATTGCGGCTGGCTGTATGCCGCTTGCTCTGCCTGCGCGTGCGGTGTGAGGGTGCCCCGAACCAACCTTGGTGGGTACGGGTGGCTCATATGCAGCGCCGTGGGGGGGGGGGGTGCACGGGCTCCGGCGGTGGGGTCTGTCTCGCCGGAGCCAGGATGTGCGGCTGCTGCTGCTGCTGGGCACGTACCAGCGTGTGTGTGTACGTGCTGTTAATGTGCAGCGTCGCGGGGGGTGTCAGTGCGGGCTCCGGCGGTGGGGCCTGTCCCGCCGGAGCCGAGGTATGTGGCTGCTGCTGCGGCTGGGCGGCGCCGAGCGTGACGCGATCGCTCGGCGCCGGAAGGGGGGGTATGTCCTGCGACTGGCTGTGGGCTGGCGCGCCGGAGCCTGCTTCGGGCCCGCCGCGCGCCAGCCACGAATGGAGGGGTGAAGCGGGCGGTGGTCCCGCCGACCCCGGCCGGGGTCCTCGGGGGGGAGCAGCGCCGCGTGCTGGAGTGGCCGTGATAGCGTCTGCCTGGATGAGACGCCGGGGGGGGCATTCCTCCTGGGCCTGCGCATGCTGCGGGGTGGGTGCAGGCTGATGGTGCTGCGTTTGGGGCAGTGTTTGAATATAGCTGTGATAAACGGCTGCAGTGTATGGAGGGGGGATTTGAATGTGGGTTGTGGTATACGACTGCAGTGTGGCTATACCTGCAGCGTAGGAGAGGCGGAGCGCGGGGAGGATTAATAATTGAAAATGTACTTATTCTTTCCTTGATTCCAGGAGCTGTGATGGTGGTGCCTTCTTGGATCCTTGTTCAGCATGAAAGAGGGAGCCTGCCTGGCATTCCTGGTCTTTTGTACCTCCCAGGTAACTCTCCTCCCCTTTTTCCTACAGGATGCTCCTATGCCACGTGCTCTATCCTCCCCTTCCCCCTCCCCTCCCCCTTTTTCCTAATCCCTGCCCCAGGCTTCCTTCTTTTAAAAAACCAGGATGCTTATTTATTCTCAGTCCTATTTGGCCATCGAATTCTTTTATTAACAGTTTCTTATATAGCGCAGCAAATTCCGTTGTGCTTTACAATTGGAAATAACAATGATATAACAAAACTGGGTAATAACAAACAGTCATAGAGGTAGGAGGGACCTCCTCTCAAGCTTACAATCTATAGGGAAATAGGCATTGATACATGAAGGATAGGTGCTATCTATTGCATAGTTGTCCACCCTCTTACAGCCTGCCTGTCTGTGTCCAAGGACTTGAACAAAGGTCCCCTACTGTTAAAAGCAAACACTGTTTCCAAGGTAGTTTTAACTTTCAAAAGATTCTTAGTTATCGCCTCGCCACTTGGTTCAACCAGTAACTTAAACAATGTAGACACAGTTTTGAAACTAGCAATCCATACCAAACAGACATTTATAACATATACATTTTGGGCTCACTATAATATTCACATCAGTGCCATAATGAAGTGTGTGCCGAGTGTGCGCTGCCCACAGCGCATGGGCACTGCAGGCGCAACCGGCACACTCGCTCTCCTCCTTCTCTCCCCCCTCCCCCGCCGCCGCTGCCAAACGCATCCAGTGCACGCAATCGCTTTAATTAGTCTGCGACCGCCGCCCACCCTCTCACCCGCAGGTGGCCTGTGTCCCTTTTTAGCAGCTAAGCTGTTGCCTGGGTGATATGCAGAGCTCCGGTCTCCGGAGCTCTGCCTTGAACTCGGTGGCGGCACACGTGATTGCAGGAGCCGGAAGAAGCGCAGGAGCGGACCGAAGCAGTGTGGGGTGAGTAACAGAGACAGAGGCGGAGGCGGAGGGGAGGTTACAAGTGGCAGCATTAACGCACACTTGGCTCGGCAGCTCCACACTGACTGATGTCACACACTGTTCCCTACACCCTAGTCTCTCTGCTCCCCTCACTCAGTCACCCACTTGCTCTGTTCCCCTCACTCACTGCTCCCTACACTCACCCTCACTGCTCCCTACACTCACTCTCTGCTCCCTACACTCACTCTCTGCTCCCTACACCCACTTGCTCTGTTCCACTCACTGCAGTCTCTGACATTGACAGGTCTACCACCATTAGCCACTCTCCAATCACCTCCCAGGAACGCCTATCGAAATTGCATGGCTCTCCATGCAATGCAGATATGTGTCTCCTGGTGGTATCGACTGGGACATATTATATTGGTCAGATTGACATAGTGCTAGGGTTCATACATTCATAGGATTCTGTACTTTTACATGTCTGCAGATTTGAAGGCAGAGAAAACCAAGTATCTAGAAGAGGAGGCAGTGGATTGGAGCAGATGTCCTCAGTAAGTAGCTGTGACATGCACCCACCCACACATTATAAAAAAAACACACACACACACACAAACACACCACAGCAAGGTGTCCGGCTCTCCCTGTAGAAAAAAGCCTTCAGCGCCGGGTGCCTGCACAATCTGAATCACATATATCCCCACATAGTGCAGCACTCCAGGCAGCTGAAATAAACACTATAACAGCGGCATATATTTGGCAACTTTTCAGTGCCTGACAAAAGGCGCATCTACAGTATAAACGGCACTGAAACATTACCAAATATATGCCGCTGTTATAGTATTTAATTCAGACGCCTGGGGTGCTGCACTGTGTGGGTATATGTGTGTGTGTGTATTCGTTGCGTGAATCTTTGTTAGGGGCCCCCCTGACTGAGTGCGCCCTGGGCCCCCCATAGCCATAATCCGGCCCTGGTCCTGGACACCGAGTAGTGTTCTGCAATGGCGGCCTCTAATTCAAACAAGTCGATGGAGCTGTGGCACAGGTGCCTAGGTCATCTGGGATATGACAATGTCCAGAAACAACTCAATGGAATGGCAACTGAATCACTGTAATACTGAGAGACCTGTGTGTGAGTGGAAATTCTAGTTCAAGGGTCTTGTAGTCACAGTGGTGAATAGACGCTGTGCGCATGTGCACAGCGTCTATTCACAGGAGACAGAGAGAGAGGGGGCATGCCAGCAGCTCACAGGGTGCTGGGCATACCCCCTAAGTGACAGAAAACAGTGGCATGGCAGCTTCCCGTGAAGCTGTAATAGGTGAGTACGAGGTGTAATGTCAATGCAGATGCAGGTGGACGTGCCTGGAATCTTCACCCGGAATTTCCCTCTTGGACCGGAACTCACTGCTGGAACCCTAGGCAGAGGGATGAAGAACCCAAGCCCCGGAGGACCCAATACAATAGTCACCACACGTTAGGATGGTGACACAGAATTTATTATTCTGGAATAGCTGGTCACTGCTATGAAATTGACGGGTTACAAGGGCAAGTACAATTCCACATAGAAGATACGATGCAAACAAGGATGTATAATAATAAGGCAAATAATAATGTACCTTCACAATAGATTCGTATAATACCTTATACCATTTACTCTAACACTACGGGTCTTTTCCTTTACTAAAATGTACTAATGTGTTCACACAGTGGCGGTATAACTGCAGTAGTCACTGCAGGCTGCTTCTACCTAAAGTGTATACTCGGTTCAGTAATTACCCCTGAGCAGCACAGGAGGCACTTTAAATATTAGGGGTATAAACCCTCGGTCACTGTCAGTCTTAAAGTTATCAGGTAAGCGAATAACTCATAGTCAAATAATAGAATATATACACAGTTTAGTAGTGCGGAGTAAGAGGATTAAGCACAGTTCTGTATTGTGGAATAGCAGATAGTATACATCTAATTTAAGCAATACATTCAGGGGATAGCGAAGTATAGCACTTCTCTCACTGTACACATAGTAAAAGGGAGCATGCAAATGCCTAGCTAGGTTCCGGCAGTAGGTAGTAGCATGCACAAGCATGTCTCTAGTCAAAGTGCAGATAAAGGTGAAGGCATATAGGCACCCAGGTGATATGCAGAAGTAAAGGAGTGAGTTCGGAGTGATAATTTGGTCGACACACATTACTCTCTTCCGCAGGGGCTGTCACTTAGCAGAGCACACTGGGGAAACACAGCCCCTGCACTAAAGTTACCAGTCTGGGAGCAGCTCATGCATTATTTCACTCTTTGTTCTCAAACTGCTGTTTAAAGTAATTGCAGTTAGCAGTAGCCCCCTTATTAAGTCTCTCTCTCTCTCTCTCTCTGTGGCTGCAGCTGACTAGAATAAGGGCTTCAATTGTGCTTATGAACAGCTGCACTAAACCTGACTCTGAGGGGATGGTACCATTACATTGAGGACTAATCTCTCCCTCTTGTCCCCTAATTGCTGTGGTAACAGCTACTAACTAAAAAGCTGGAGGGGTGTCAGTATGGCTGACGGGAATACCTGCTAGCAACAGCTGTCCCCGGCCGGGTCCCCGGCTTCAAGGCGCTAATGACTGCTCCCTCTGATGCTCTGGCTGTTCTCAGGGGCACACTGACGCTCTACTCCCCGTATACTGTGTACAGGCTCCCACAGGGTTGTGGCTGGCGGCTCTCAGCTCCCTGTCCCTCCTCAGCATCACCTCAGCGCAGCATCACTCTCCGCGCTGTTACCTCAGAGCACCACTCCTCACAGCATCTCTCTCCCTGACACCTCAGGAGACTCCTCAGCAATCGCCTCAGGAGGTAACCCCGCCTTCTACTGTTCCCGCTCTGCACCACCCAATCAGCAGCTTCGATTCCTCATGCTCTGTAGGTCTGCACCTGGGTCCTAGCGCTCCACAAGTTGCTGTCCTTTGGTTGCTGGTGTTGCCTAGCAACCTAAGCAAGGTGAAGCTGTTAACCCTTTCAGCTGCACTGTGTCAGCTAGTGAGAAGTGAGGGTTCATTTTAGGGAAAATAGGTGTCTTTCCCAGGTTGTCTCCAGTATATGGTTGATGGTACATATTATGGTTGATGGTACATAATAGGTGTCTTTCCCAGGTTGTCTCCAGTATATGGTTGATGGTACATAGCCACATATATCCCCATAAATCCACGTTAATAGGATATCCATGTCAGAGTGTCACAAAGCCATGCCCCCTTTGGCCGAGGTCACACCCCTTACTGTCATAGCCTCCTGCACAGTTTGATGTAATGGTTTTGTGGCATTTATAATCTTCCCTGCAGAAGACACTTGATTGACATATCTACGCATCAGGTTATCCTAATTTGCCTGCATAATATATTTCTATAACACATATAAAAATACATGTAATGTTGTAGGTACTATACGTGCTGGCTGCCTGTCCCCGGGGATCAGCAACACTGTGTTTCACCTAGTCGCTGCAACACCCAGGACACAGCACTCAGCTTGTCTTTCATCTATAAGCCTGCCCCTAGACTCCTCTAAAACTAGCCAATGAGAGTCTGGGGGCTGTAAAAGTAGCCAATGGGAGTCGGAGGTGGGCTTAGAAGAAGTGAAGCCGAACGCTGCGTCCCAGGTGCAGCAGCCGCTGTGAAACACAGTGGCGCTGCTGATCCCCGGGGACAAGTAGACAGCATATATATTACATACATTACATGTATGTTCATATGTTAACCCACCCCCCCTTCCCAATGCAATGTGAGGTTTGTGCTGCAGCCCAGAGGCAGCATCCACCACTGATTGTGACAGTCAGATGTTAATCTGCTTTCCAAATCCTTGGACACAAATATGTTAAAATTAACAGTTCTTAAAATGAAGATACAGTATGTCTCCTAAGTGTGAAGAGAAGTTTTTCAAGAACATACAGGTCTAGGTAACATCTACCTTTCAAATAGTTTATCTGGTCACATGATGTTCCCAGGGATACTGTATGTACTCTAATTAGAGATGTGCGCTGGACAATATTTGCTTATTTTGGTTGTAATTAAGTGTAGGGTTTATGGTTTTGAATTCGGTTTTGGATTTTGGTAGTGACTTGTTTTGGTTTGGGATTTTTTTCCAAAAATGGACAAAAAAAGCTAAAATCACATAATTTGGTCCTTTTTTTTGTTCCTAGAGTATTATTAACCCAAATAACATTAATTTCCACTCATTTCCAGTCAACTCTGACCACCTCACAGCTCACAATAATGTGTTCATCCACTTTAGGCCAAAGGCAGCAGTGAGCTGGCTGGTTACTAAGCAACAGACCAGCGGCACAAACACACGGCAGTTTATATTACATCTAAGAAACTGCCACACAGCAGTGGAAGAAATTAAAAGTGGTGTTGGTCTTTGGACAAAGTTGCACTGGGGTACAGTGTATTGGGGTGCAGTGCACAGAACAGTACAAACAAATTATACAACAATATTGTTGTATTCTTATTTTTAACTGGCAGCTCAGCTCACAGTGTGAAGTCAGACCACTTTTACACACGTGCACTGGGGGTACTACAGCATACTGGGGAGTATACAGTACAAACAAATATAATCATTTTTATTTATATTTTTTCCTTTTTTTGTTGACAAATATGGAGTCACACTGTGTGAACGCACTGGGTGGGGCCTGTGGAGTCAGTGCAGCACCACTGTGATGGAATTAGACTAAGGGGACTGGACACAGCTTGTGGATGGACACAGCACAGCACACAGCCACTTAGATGGACACAGTGACAGAGACACAGCCCCTTACATGGACAAAGTGACAGCAGCACATTCCCATAGATGGACACAGTGACAGTAGCACAGCCCCTTGTGGACACAGTGACAGTACTTGTATTGCGCAAAGCCACTTGGATGGACACCGCAGAGCAGAGCACAGCATACAGCAGTATGACTGAAGTCAAACGGCGCCGAGTCCCTGCCGCGGCTCCTTATATGGAGTCCAAAACCCATGAGAATCTAACGCCGGGAGGATGACGTTCAGCCTTGATTTGGAATCCGAGTCTGGAGGGAACATAGCCTCGGATTCCATAATTTCAAAGCAGTTTGGATTCCAGGGAATACTCTAATTCTAATGACTACACAGGATTATGTCAGGACATCCGACTGATTGAAACTTCTTATTATCTGTGTGGACAGAATTCTAACACAACATCAAAGAACATAACAAAAGCATGTCTATTACCTGCCCTCTGTGTGGGACAGATTTACCTAACATCAAAAGAAAAACATAACTCATACAACGTATACTTTCCTACTGTATATACCTATATCTCTAAAAATCTATATAGTGTCTGTAATTAATTATATTTGTACCTGTAGCTATGACGTATCCACAGGACCCCTCTTGTCCTACCTTATATCTACAATATAAGACCTTCCGGTATATTACACGTTACTAATGACCATTTTAATGGCTACTACAATATGCTACAGACTAAGGCCCTCATTCCGAGTCGTTCGCTCGGTATTTTTCATCGCATCGCAGTGAAATTCCGCTTAGTGCGCATGCGCAATATTCGCACTGCGACTGCGCCAAGTATCTTTGCTATGAAGAAAGTATTTTTACTCACGGCTTTTTCATCGCTCCGGCGAACGTAATGTGATTGACAGGAAATGGGTGTTACTGGGCGGAAACACGGCGTTTTATGGGCGTGTGGCTGAAAACGCTACCGTTTCCGGAAAAAACGCAGGAGTGGCCGGAGAAACGGGGGAGTGGTTGGGCGAACGCTGGGTGTGTTTGTGACGTCAAACCAGGAACGACAAGCACTGAACTGATCGCACAGGCAGAGTAAGTCTGGAGCTACTCTAAAACTGCTAAGTAGTTTGTGATCGCAATATTGCGAATACATCGGTCGCAATTTTAAGATGCTAAGATACACTCCCAGTAGGCGGCGGCTTAGCGTGTGTAACTCTGCTAAATTTGCCTTGCGACCGATCAACTCGGAATGAGGGCCTAAGGCCTCAATAATCCGCTAACAATGTAGCACCTCCCCAGTAACTAGCATGTTATACGGTCTTAATAACCCGTAAGTCTCTAAAACTGTGCTCACAGCTCTTTAATAATCCAAAAGCAGTCTCCAGCTGCCACAGATATTTGGCATCATACGAATAAGAATTAAATGTGTTTTTGAAACATTTCAGTCATCATCGTCCACAAGAAACCTGGAAAATCTGCACAAATTGACTCCCAAAAGTGCAGTTTTGCACTCTAATAACTTCAGAAAGATGCATACCTCAGCACTGGGAATATATTGTATCAATAAAAGCCTTAGAACCTGTATATTTCAATAGAAGTTAAAGAACAATAAGCAATAGGACAAATCCTACGAGCAAAATGGGTTAATAAGCAGAACTGTAAAGTAATGGCTGCGTATTTACTGAGAGCCTGAGCTGTGATCCTGTCTCTGGAATGTTTATTTCAGGAGCGTTCTTTATGAATCCCCGGCTGCATGTTAAGGTGCCGAGCTATGAACCTTTTTGAAGTGAACTATGAATTTGCCTTTAGTATTTTTAACAAAGCGATCTCTAAGAAGGGAACAACAATATATTCTCCATTTAATACACCATGACACCTACTGCAAGACGATAAGGCACATCATAGAGGCTGGCTGGCATGATGCTGGGCACAGAGTGGTTTATCTGATCTGTACATATTCCACTGTGCCTATGGGCATTGTCAAGGGTTTTTTTTTTCCATAAAAGCTGACATATCCGTTGTGATGTGGATCTGTTTGATTTACGCAAAAAGCACCTGAATAACAAAGCCGCACAAATTCAAATACAGATGGGATATTTTAGGAACTCCAGGCTCAGTTTGGCACACCATTCATCCCACTGAAAGGGGCTTCACATGGTAAAATGCAATTATGTATCTATGCAGACAGTAGGTGCTCTATGGAGATCATTTATGAATAGTAAGAAAAGGCACAAAAAGAGGTTTTATTTCTATTGTGACATAAAAGGCTTCTTTTTGCACAGTTGCAAACTGGTTAGAGCAGCTTAGAAAGAGATGGGATCTGGTCTAGATCCTGGCTAGGGGGGCCAATCCCGGTATCGGGATCAGTGGGATCCTGGGATTTAAGGCAAAAATCGTCTGGGATTCAATCCCGGGATTGTAAACTCCAATCCCAGGGATTGAGGGATCAGGTGACCCTTTAATGGCGGGCAGCATTGTTAGCGCTGCCCGGCTCCCCCCTCCAGGCTCCCCCTGCGGAGTGTGACCTGTGACTGTAGGTCACACTGCGCAGTCACCAGCCCGCCACCTGCCGCGCCGCCTGATGGAAAGCCGGACGTCACCCGCCACTGAGTGTGGGGGAAGAATCCCACCCATCCACCTCGCTAGATTGGTGAGTTAAGTGTGAGGGGCGGGGCGAT
Organism: Pseudophryne corroboree; assembly: GCF_028390025.1. NCBI lineage: Eukaryota > Metazoa > Chordata > Amphibia > Anura > Myobatrachidae > Pseudophryne > Pseudophryne corroboree. The sequence continues at coordinate 88,123,504 of NC_086454.1, read as the reverse complement.
GGCCGGACACATTAAAAAAGCCAATCCCAGGAATCCCGGGATTGACCATTTTTCAATCCCGATACCTGGGATTGAAAAAAATGGCCCGGGATTGGCCACCCTAATCCTAGCGGTTGGGATCCCAGCAGTCGAAATACCGATGCCAGGATCCCGACACTACTTGGCATGCTGACACCGGCATCCCAAATAGGGTCACGAGGCCGGCACCAGAATAACAACAGCCAGGATCACAAACGATTGTTTAGGGATAGGCACATTCCCAGAGGGTTAGGCTGCAGAGGAGGGAGGGGCAGGTTTACGCTGTGGAAAGGGGTGGTTAGGTTAACATACAGTATATACAGTGCATGCGGAAAGTATTCATAGTGCTCCACTTTTTCCACATTTTGTTATGTTACAGCCTTATTCCAAAATGGAATAAATTCATTTTTTTCCTCAAAATTGTACACACAATCGGGGTCATTCCAACCCGATCGCACGGCGATCGCAAGGTGACTGACAGCAGGAAGGCTTTCCGGGGGTGGCAACTGACCGTTTTCTGGGAGTGGAGAGGAAAACGCAGGCATGTCCAGGCGTTTGCAGGGCGGGTGTCTGACCTCAATTCCGGGACCGGACAGGCTGAAGTGATCGCAGCGGCTGAGTAAGTTCAGAGCTACTCAGAAACTGCACAAAATGTTTTTGTACAGCTCCCCTGCACAAGCGTTCGCACACTTGCACTGCTAAAATACACTCCCCCATAGGCGGCGACTATCTGATCGCACGGGCTGTAAAAAGTTGTAGCGTGCGATCAACTCGGAATGACCCCCAATACCCAATAATGGCAATGTGAAAAAAGTTTTTTTCAGATTTTTGCAAATTTATTCAAAATAAAAAACTAAGAAATCACATGTACATAAGTATTCACTGCCATTGCTCAATACTTTGTTGATGCACTTTTGGCAGCAATTACAGCCTCACGTCTTTTTGAATATGATGCCACAAGCTTGGCACACCTAATCATGGTGGTCATTCCGAGTTGTTCGCTCGGTAAATTTTTTCGCATCGCAGCGATTTTCCGCTTAGTGCGCATGCGCAATGTCCGCAGTGCGACTGCGCCAAGTAAATTTGCTATGCAGTTAGGTATTTTACTCACGTTTTTTTCTTCGTTCTGGTGATCGTACTGTGATTGACAGGAAGTGGGTGTTTCTGGGCGGAAACAGGCCGTTTTATGGGCGTGTGGGAAAAAACGCTACAGTTTCTGGGAAAAACGCGGGAGTGGCTGGAGAAACGGAGGAGTGTCTGGGCGAATGCTGGGTGTGTTTGTGATGTCAAACCAGGAACGACAAGCACTGAACTGATCGCAGATGCCGAGTAAGTCTCGAGCTACTCAGAAACTGCACAGAGATGTCTTTTCGCAATATTGCGAATCTTTCGTTAGCAATTTTAAGAAGCTAAGATTCACTCCCAGTAGGTGGCGGCTTAGCGTGTGTAAAGCTGCTAAAACCAGCTTGCGAGCGAACAACTCGGAATGAGGGCCCATGTTAATCATGTTAACACAGAGCATAAAAGGTAACAACATGCAGTTTAAAGATGGAAGGTAGGCCAAAGAGTCCAAAGACAAATAACCTTCTTTTTCAGTGGCGTAACAAGGGTTCATGCACCCAGAGCAAATACCTTTAAAATGTGACAAAATTCTGACACAGAACTAAATAGTGCAAAAGCCGGGTGTGACTTAGGGCCTAATTCAGAGCTGATCGTAGATGTGCGAAAAAACTCTGACATGCGGGGGACGCCCAGCACAGGGCTAGTCCGCCCCGCATGCCAGGCTCTACTCCCCGCAGAGCTGCGAAAGCATTGCACAGCGACAATGTTTTCGCACCTGGCGAGTAGCTCCCTGCACTGGCAGGCGGCTATCTGCCATGTCACACAGACGCAGCGACCAACCCCAGCAACGGTCCAGACATGCCTGCGTTATCCGGACCTAACCCCTCAACGCCGTCCGAACGTCACCGGCACGCCCCCTCCTGCCACTCCACCGCCTCTGCCTGTCAATCACTGTGTGCGTACACGCAGTGCGGCCGCTGCACGTGTGCAAACGACATAGGGTTTCAGCCTGCGATTACTGCCATTGCAGCGACCAGGCCTGAATTAGGTCCTTAATCATAACATCACAAGAATACACAGCCTTCTTTAAGCCCCTTCCCAAAAACCTTTCAATGCTCCCAAAACCTTCGCCCCCTACGTTATCTGTGTTAACCCTTACTTCAAGTCCTCCTTTTACTGACACACAATGTAACCCTACATACCTTACACTGCTAAATTGTTCCAACTTCACCCTTCATAACAAGCTCCCAACTGTCGCTCTGTCTTTCCTGCAGCACAATGGGGGTAATTCAGAGTTGATCGCAGCAGGAAATTTGTTAGCAGTTGGTCAAAACCATGGCCCTCATTCCGAGTCGTTCGCTCGGTAATTTTCTTCGCATCGCAGTGAAATTCCGCTTAGTACGCATGCGCAATATTCGCACTGCGACTGCGCCAAGTAATTTTACAATTAAGATAGTATTTTTACTCACGGCTTTTTCTTCGCTCTGGCGAACGTAGTGTGATTGACAGGAAATGGGTGTTACTGGGCGGAAACACAGCGTTTTCGGGGCGTGTGGATAAAAACGCTACCGTTTCCGGAAAAAACGCAGGAGTGGCCGGAAAACGGGGGAGTGTCTGGGCGAACGCTGGGTGTGTTTATGACGTCAAACCAGGAACGACAAGCACTGAACTGAACGCAGATGCCGAGTAAGTCTGAAGCTACTCTGAAACTGCTAAGTAGTTTGTAATCGCAATATTGCGAATACATCGGTCGCAATTTTAAGAAGCTAAGATACACTCCCAGTAGGCGTAGGCTTAGCGTGAGCAACTCTGCTAAATTCGCCTTGCGAGCGATCAACTCGGAATGAGGGCCCATGTGCACTGCAGGTGGGGCAGATGTAACCTTTGCAGAGAGAGTTAGATTTGGGTGGGTTACTTTGTTTCTATGCAGGGTAAATACTGGCTGCTTTATTTTTACACTGCAATTTAGATTTCAGTTTGAACACACCCCACCCAATTCGAACTCTCTCTGCACATGTTATATCTGCCCCCCCCCTAATTCAGCATGAGTTGTAATTTTGCGAGAAATCGCAAAACTACAACTCATGTCTCTAGCATGCGGGAGGGGGGGGGGGGCGCCTAGCACAGGGCAAGGCCACCCCGCATGCCGGATCCTCCCCATCTGCTAAAATGTGAGCGCATCGCTATACAGCAATACGCTCGCATCTTAAGGGTTGCCCCCTGCCTCCACAGCACAGCTGTGAAGGCAGTCGCCAGGCAGCCATGTTTCAAGTCGCAGCGGCTGAGTGTGACGTCACGCAGCCTCTGCAGCCCACTCCACATATGATCCAGACATGCCTCTGTTGTCCGAACCTCGCCCCCGAATGGCAATCGCATGCAATCACAGGTTAAGTCCATGCGCGTGGGCATGCAGCGGGCACGTATGCGCAGAAGTCCCCCTCTGTGAGTCCACGCCCCTTTTTGCAGCACACAGGGTGTCACGATGGTAAGTAACACCTCTGCCTAGGATACCTGGGACAGATTGCACCCCAGGCGCCAGTGTAAATCCCCATGCAGAGGCAGGCATCCTACGCAGTGGTGCCGAGAGAGGGGAGGAGAGGGTACAAATTACCCGGGCCAAGGTCTGATGTAGGGGCCCAGTGAGGGTCCACTAGGGGCCAGGCCCCCTCCCCCTCACTTGGCAGCAGCAGCTGCAGCTCTTCTCCTCAGCCCAGCACACGCTGCTGTGTACTGGGCTGCAGTGTGGCCATGGAGGTACTTAAAAATTTTACTATTTTTTCAGTATTTTTTTCTAAGAGTACATGACCACACCTCCTGTGATTAGGCCACTCCCCTTGAAAAGTACCTGGGCCAAGCCCGGCTCTCGACTGCCCTGATCCTATGGCATGCCCCCCTGCCAGGGGACTACACTATGTTTTCACTGTTCTCATTTTCTGGTGCATACCAGCAATGTCAGACTGGATCACAATTAGTGATGAGCGGGTTCGGTTTCTCGGAAACCGAACCCCCCCGAACTTCACCCTTTTTACACGGGTCCGAGGCATACTCAGATTCTCCCGTATGGCTCGGTTAACCCGAGCGCGCCCGAACGTCATCATCCCGCTGTCGGATTCTCGCGAGATTCGGATTCTATATAAGCAGCCGCGCGTCGCCGCCATTTTCACTCGTGCATTGGAAATGTTAGGGAGAGGACGTGGCTGGCGTCCTCTCCGTGTATTGTTGATGCAAATATTTGTGCTTGCTTTACTTATTGCTTAATTGTGGGGACTGGGGAGCAGCTGTATAATATAGGAGGAGTACAGTGCAGAGTTTTGCTGATCAGTGACCACCAGTTTTATCCGTTCTCTGCATAAAAAAAAAAGGCTCCATATCTGTGCTCAGTGTGCTGCATATATCTGTGCTCACACTGCTTAATTGTGGGGACTGGGGAGCAGCTGTATTATATAGCAGGAGTACAGTGCAGAGTTTTGCTGACAGTGACCACCAGTATACGTTGTCTGCCTGAAAAACACTTCATATCTGTGCTCAGTGTGCTGCTTTATTGTGGGGACTGGGGACCACCAGTATAATATTATATAGGAGGAGTACAGTGCAGAGTTTTGCTGACCAGTGACCACCAGTATACGTTGTCTGCCTGAAAAACACTCCATATCTGTGCTGCATTGTAGACAGTATATAGTAGGAGTACAGTGCATAATTTTGCTGACCACCAGTATATAATATATAGGAGTACGGTACAGAAGGCCACTGCTGTACCTACCTCTGTGTCGTCAAGTATACTATCCATCCATACCTGTGGTGCATTTCAGTTTTGCACAGTTTGCTGACCACCAGTATATAATATATAGCATTACGGTACAGTAGGTCACTGCTGTACCTACCTCTGTGTCGTCAAGTATACTATCCATCCATACTTGTGGTGCATTTCAGTTTTGCACAGTTTGCTGACCACCAGTATATAATATATAGCATTACGGTACAGTAGGCCACTGCTGTACCTACCTCTGTGTCGTCAAGTATACTATCCATCTAGATTCTATACCTGTGGTGCATTTCAGTTGTGCAGTTTGCTGACACAGTGACCACTAGTATATATAGCAGTACGGTACGGAAGGCCACTGCTGTACCTACCTCTGTGTCGTCAAGTATACTATCCATCTAGATTCTATACCTGTGGTGCATTTTAGTTTTGCAGTTTGCTGACAGTGACCACCAGTATATATAGCAGTACGGTACGGTAGGCCACTGCTGTACCTACCTCTGTGTCGTCAAGTATACTATCCATCTAGATTCTATACCTGTGGTGCATTTCAGTTGTGCAGTTTGCTGACACAGTGACCTCCAGTATATATAGCAGTACGGTACGGAAGGCCACTGCTGTACCTACCTCTGTGTCGTCAAGTATACTATCCATCTAGATTCTATACCTGTGGTGCATTTTAGTTTTGCAGTTGGCTGACAGTGAACACCAGTATATATAGCAGTACGGTACGGTAGGCCACTGCTGTACCTACCTCTGTGTCGTCAAGTATACTATCCATCTAGATTCTATACCTGTGGTGCATTTCAGTTGTGCAGTTTGCTGACACAGTGACCACCAGTATATATAGCAGTACGGTACGGAAGGCCACTGCTGTACCTACCTCTGTGTCGTCAAGTATACTATCCATCTAGATTCTATACCTGTGGTGCATTTTAGTTTTGCAGTTTGCTGACAGTGACCACCAGTATATATAGCAGTACGGTACGGTAGGCCACTGCTGTACCTACCTCTGTGTCGTCACTAGATTGTATACCTGTGGTGCATTTCAGTTGTGCAGTTTGCTGACACAGTGACCACCAGTATATATAGCAGTACGGTACGGAAGGCCACTGCTGTACCTACCTCTGTGTCGTCAAGTATACTATCCATCCATACCTGTGGTGCATTTCAGTTTTGCACAGTTTGCTGACCACCAGTATATAATATATAGCATTACGGTACGGAAGGCCACTGCTCTACCTACCTCTGTGTCGTCAAGTATACTATCCATCCATATCTGTGGTGCATTTCAGTTGTGCGCAGTATATATAGTAGTAGGCCCATAGGCGTGCGCAGCTAAGTTTATTAGGGGGTGCACCGACGGAGGGCTGTGTCTAGCACTATTTTACAACCTCTCAGTAAAATCATATGGCTTAATCTAATTTCTCCCTAGTTCCTAATGATAAAGTAGATATAATACACCCCAGATAAATAAAATTAAACATAATAATGCGACCACTGGCTGGTACTGACTGTTCACTACGGCATAACCCTGAGTCCTAGCTGCCGCTGCACCCTATCGCTGCTTTCACTTCCCCAACCTATCCCTGACAGAGTGGCGGAATTAGCAAGTGGGCCTAAGTGAATATGCATTCCCCCCCACACACTCACACATCCCACTCCTTGCACCTACACCCTGATTTTGAGTGGGCCACTCTGAAAATACAGGAGATTTAGGGGGCCGAACATTTGAGTTTTAATATAACACAAGTAAAATTTTAAGTTTACACATGTGCCATCAGAGCCACATTGGCCTCTTTCCATGCCATCAGACCACTACTCTGCCAGACACCAGCATATGTCACACATGTCCCCATGCTCACCAGCTACTGACAGTAGTGCCCCTTATTCATATTACGCCACACAGTATGAGCCAAAATTCAGGTTTACGCCACACAGTATGAGCCGAAATTCACATTACGCCACACAGTATGAGCCGAAATTCACATTATGCCACACAGTATGAGCCGAAATTCAGGTTACGCCACAAAGTATGAGCCGAAATTCACATTACGCCACATAGTATGAGCTGAAATTCACATTACGCCACACAGTATGAGCTGAAATTCACATTACGCCACACAGTATGAGCCGAAATTCAGGTTATGCCACATAGTATGAGCCAAAATTCAGGTTACGCCACACAGTATGAGCCGAAATTCACATTACGCAACACAGTATGAGCCGAAATTCAGGAAACTGTTTCTGCAAGCAGTGTTCAGGAGATCAACTACATTGTTGGTAGCGTGGAGTGTAATGATCTCAGAGGGACAAGCAGACACCGTATGATCCGGATCCGGACAATGTTTTTTCATTCTGCCTTGAGAAAGACCCAGAGCATTTGGGTTGAAACGCGTTGGTAATCCACTGGACCCCCATGTTGAAGTGAAGGACTGGACTGAGATTACGTTCGCCTGAGGGCCATCCCGGACTGTCCACCTAGGGAGACTATCTGGTGACTTTTAACTAACGTGCCTTTTGAGAACTGCTTCACACCAGTTCTCAATAAACTCTGGTAATTGTTCTATCAGACTAGTCCACATTGCACTTGGGGAATATATAGAATCCTTTATGTTATATGTGTATGTCATCTGATTAAAAATTGTGTTGTACTACACATGATGATATTCTGGTTTTTCCACATATGGTGAGAGTTCTCCGGTCAGAAGAATTGGAAGATATTCAGAAGGATCTTCACCATAAAGGAACGTATTGACATCGCATTGTTGTCTTGATTGAAGTGTTCCTTGTTGAGGCGCTAGTTGGTACATTTATCCTCTTTTGCCACAGACTTGTCTATTTTAAGTGTATAGGAGGGACACTTGTTTGGATATTGGTACCCATAAGCAGCCTTTGTGCGCAGCCTATTTATCACTCAAAAATTCACATTACAACACACAGTATGAGCTGAAATTCACATTACGCCACACAGTATGAGACGAAATTCAGGTTATGCCACACAGTATGAGCCAAAATTCAGGTTACGCCACACAGTATGAGCCAAAACTTCACATTACACCACACGGTATGAGCCGAAATTCAGGTTACGCCACACAGTATGAGCCAAAATTCAGGTTACGCCACACAGTATGAGCTTCCCCCTTGCAACTCTCAGCCACAGCATCATCTCTTCCCTGCGTTGCCTCTCAGCTATGCCATCCCCCTGTGTCATCTCCCAGCTACATCTCCCCTATCAGCTCTCAGCCATATAATCATGACACGACTGTGTCTCTCTGGCAAACCATCATGTTCCACCTGCATCTTTCATGACCCCACTCCACTCATTCTGTGTTGAAACCCCCCCACCCAGCCCCCTCTATGTCTCTATGTGTGCGTATCCCTCCCCCTTCTAGATCTCCGTTTCCAGCCAGCTGCCCTCACCTTCTGGGAGTCAAGATCTGGTGGTCAATGAGGTCAGGCTGCAGGCTGAAGTCAGGAAGCTTTGTGCCGCAGTTGTCCGCCTGGAAGCAGCGCTAGCAAAGGGGGAACTTCCCTGCTGCAGTATAGTCATGCCGCCGAGCACCACAAACCTTGCTCGGCGGCGCAATAGGGGTATGCGATGCAGGTGTGGCGCCAGGGTGGCTGGAGGTGCGGCCAGGATTTCCTGCCCGGAATGCAACTAAGGGTCAGGGACATTTGGTGAAGCCCAATCCGCCCATGCGCACCGCACTATACAGCGTCAAACTGAAAATAAATTACAGCTTCCGGCAGCAAGGGCTGCTGGGAGCTGTAGTTTATTTTCAGTTTTTGATCACTGTAGTGCCGGCTCCTTAGATTCGGGCATGTCACGGTGCCCCCTTGGACCTGCGTAGCGGGGTCCGTTGCTGGTGAATAGGGTGCCTGACATTAGGGGGTGCCTTTGCGCACCAGGCACCCCTCGTGCGCACGCCTATGAGTAGGTCATTGCTATTGATACTGGTATATAAATCCACACATTAAAAAATGGAGAACAAAAATGTGGAGGTTAAAATAGGGAAAGATCAAGATCCACTTCCACCTCGTGCTGAAGCTGCTGCCACTAGTCAGGGCCGAGACAATGAAATGCCATCAACGTCGTCTGCCAAGGCCGATGCCCAATGTCATAGTAGAGAGCATGTAAAATCCAAAAAACAAAAGTTCAGTAAAATGACCCAAAAATCAAAATTGAAAGCGTCTGATGAGAAGCGTAAACTTGCCAATATGCCATTTACGACACGGAGTGGCAAGTGGTTCAGCTTCACATGAGGATGGAAGCACTCATCCTCTCGCTAGAAAACTGCAGTGCCACTCCTAGATGGGCTAGGTGTTTGTGTCAGCCACTTAGGTCGCTTAGCTTAGTCACACAGCTACCTCATTGCGCCTCTTTTTTTCTTTGCATCATGTGCTGTTTGGGGACTATTTTTTTGAAGTGCCATCCTGTCTGACACTGCAGTGCCACTTCTATATGGGCCAGGTGTTTGTGTCGGCCACTTGGGTCGCTTAGCTTAGTCACACAGCTACCTCATTGCGGCTCTTTTTTTCTTTGCATCATGTGCTGTTTGGGGACTATTTTTTTGAAGTGCCATCCTGTCTGACACTGCAGTGCCACTCCTAGATGGGCCAGGTGTTTGTGTCGGCCACTTGGGTCGCTTAGCTTAGTCACACAGCTACCTCATTGCGCCTCTTTTTTTCTTTGCATCATGTGCTGTTTGGGGACTATTTTTTTGAAGTGCCATCTTGTCTGACACTGTAGTGCCACTCCTGGATGGGCCAGGTGTTTGCGTCGGCCACTTGGGTCGCTTAGCTTAGTCACACAGCTACCTCATTGCGCCTCTTTTTTTCTCTGCATCATGTGCTGTTTGGGGACTATTTTTTTGAAGTGCCATCCTGTCTGACACTGCAGTGCCACTCCTAGATGGGCCAGGTGTTTGTGTCGGCCACTTGTGTCGCTTAGCTTAGTCACACAGCGACCTTGGTGCACCTCTTTTTTTCTTTGCATCATGTGCTGTTTGGGGACTATTTTTTTGAAGTGCCATCCTGCCTGACACTGCAGTGCCACTCCTAGATTTGCCAGGTGTTTGTGTCGTCCACTTAGCTTAGCCATCCAGCGACCTCGGTGCAAATTTTAGGACTAAAAATAATATTGTGAGGTGTGAGGTGTTCAGAATAGACTGAAAATGAGTGTAAATTATGGTTATTGAGGTTAATAATACTATGGGATCAAAATTACCCCCAAATTCTATTATTTAAGCTGTTTTTTAGGTTTTTTTGTAAAAAAAAAAAAACGAATCCAAAACACACCCGAATCCGACAAAAAATTTTCAGGGAGGTTTTGCCAAAACGCGTCCGAATCCAAAACACGGCCGCGGAACCGAATCCAAAACCAAAACACAAAACCCGAAAAATGTCCGGTGCACATCACTAGTCACAAATTGGTCCCACCGAGAAAATGCAGTGGTAGGGGTCCATGCGTAAGGGGTATAGGATACAGGCTTGTCTAATCATGAGAGAGTTCATGGTCTGGGTCCCTTGATTAAAATATATAGTAAATACTATTAGTCCATGCATGATAATGTTCCAGATTAACGACAACAATGCTCTGTAGAAAATACACCATAGTCCTGTGCAGTATAATATACATAATTTATCGGTCTTAAATTGTAGTTAAATTATACTGATTACTACAAAAAATATATATAAATGGTACAGAATAAATATACAGCTCCCACGTTGTAATCTGGATTACATGTATAAACTAGCTCAAATTGTTAATAATAGAGTGCAAGGAAATAATTGATGAAATTTGTACAATGCTTTAATTTTCAAATGTATGCAATAAAATAAAAAAAATAATATATATACCTATATATGTATATATAATATAATATATATATATATATATATATACTAGGTGCTTCATCGCGCCCTACGGGCGCTCTTCACACCGTCGGAAGGGGCTGCGCCCCTTTAACCCCTGCAGAGACGCGGGACGTCGGGGAGGGGACACAAAGACGCGGGGCGGCGGGGAGGAGACAGACGGGGAGGGGACACAGAGATGTGGGGCGGGGACACAGAGACGTAGGGCGGGGACACAGAGACGCAGGGTGGCAGGGAGGGGAGGCAGATACGCGGGGCGGCAGGGAGGGGACGCAGAGACACGGGCGGCAGGGAGGGGACGCAGAGACGCGGGGAGGGAGGGTACGCAGAGACGCAGGGTACCAGGGAGGGGACGCAGAGATGTGGGGCGGCAGGGAGGGGACGTAGAGAGGCAGCAGGAAGGGGACGCAGAGAGGCGGGGCGGCAGGGAGGGGAGGGGAGGCAGATACGCGGGGCGGCAGGGAAGGGACGCAGAGACGCGGGGCGGCAGGGAGGGGACGCAGAGAGGCGGGGCGGCAGGGAGGGGACGCAGAGACGCAGGGAGGGGACACAGACGCGGGGCAGCAGGGAGGGGACGCAGAGATGCGGGCGGCAGGGAGGGGACGCAGAGACGCGGGCGGCAGGGAGGGGACGCAGAGAGGCGGGCGGCAGGGAGGGGACGCAGAGAGACGGGCGGCAGGGAGGGGACGCAGAGACGCAGGCGGCAGGGAGGGGACGCAGAGACGCGGGCGGCAGTGAGGGGACGCAGAGGCGCGGGCGGCAGAAGGGGAGGCAGAGACGCGGGGCGGCAGGGAGGGGACGCAGAGACGCGGGGTACCAGGGAGGGAACGCAGAGACGCGGGCGGCAGGGAGGGGATAGAGAGACGTGGGGCGGCAGGGAGGGGTCGCAGAGACGCGGGCGGCAGGGAGGGGACATAGAGACGCGGGTGGCAGGGAGTGGACGCAGAGAGGTGGGCGGCAGGGAGGGGACGCAGAGACGCGGGCGGCAGGGAGGGGATGCAGAGACGCGGGCGGCAGAGAGGGGAGGCAGAGACGCGGGGCGGCAGGGAGGGGACGCAGAGACGCGGGCGGCAGGGAGGGGACGCAGAGACGCGGGCGGCAGGGAGGGGATAGAGAGACGTGGGGCGGCAGGGAGGGGAGGCAGATACGCGGGGCGGCAGGGAAGGGACGCAGAGACGCGGGGCGGCAGGGAGGGGACGCAGAGAGGCGGGGCGGCAGGGAGGGGACGCAGAGACGCAGGGAGGGGACACAGACGCATGGCAGCAGGGAGGGGACGCAGAGATGCGGGCGGCAGGGAGGGGACGCAGAGACGCGGGCAGCAGGGAGGGGACGCAGAAACGCGGGCGGCAGGGAGGGGACGCAGAGACGCGGGCGGCAGAGAGGGGAGGGGAGGCAGATACGCGGGGCGGCAGGGAAGGGACACAGAGACGCGGGGCGGCAGGGAGGGGACGCAGAGAGGCGGGGCGTCAGGGAGGGGACGCAAAGACGCAGGGAGGGGACACAGACGCGGGGCAGCAGGGAGGGGACGCAGAGATACGGCTGCAGGGAGGGGACGCAGAGACGCGGGCAGCAGGGAGGGGACGCAGAGAGGCGGGCGGCAGGGAGGGGACGCAGAGAGACGGGCGGCAGGGAGGGGACGCAGAGACGCAGGCGGCAGGGAGGGGACGCAGAGACGCGGGCGGCAGTGAGGGGACGCAGAGACGCGGGCGGCAGAGAGGGGAGGCAGAGACGCGGGGCGGCAGGGAGGGGACGCAGAGACGCGGGGTACCAGGGAGGGGACGCAGAGACGCGGGCGGCAGGGAGGGGATAGAGAGACTTGGGGCGGCAGGGAGGGGACGCAGAGACGCGGGCGGCAGGGAGGGGACGTAGAGACGCGGGTGGCAGGGAGTAGACGCAGAGAGGCGGGCGGCAGGGAGGGGACGCAGAGACGCGGGCGGCTGGGAGGGGACGCAGAAACGCGGGCGGCAGGGAGGGGACGCAGAGACGCGGGCGGCAGGGAGGGGACACAGAGACGCGGGCGGCAGAGAGGGGAGGCAGAGACGCAGAGACGCGGGGTACTAGGGAGGGGACGCAGAGACGCGGGCAGCAGGGAGGGGATAGAGAGACGTGGGGCGGCAGGGAGGGGACGCAGAGACGCGGGCGGCAGGGAGGGGACGTAGAGACGCGGGTGGCAGGGAGTGGACGCAAAGACGCAGGCGGCAGGGAGGGCGGCAGGGAGGGAACGCAGAGACGCGGGGCGGCAGGGAGGGAACGCAGAGACTCGGGGAGGCAGGGAGGGAATGCAGAGACGCGGGGCGGCAGGGAGGGGATGCAGAGACGCGAGGCGGCAGGGAGGGGATGCAGAGACGCAGGGCGGCAGGGAGGGGACGCAGAGACGCAGGGCGGCAGGGAGGGGACGCAGAAACGCGGGGCGGCAGGGAGGGGGCGCAGAGACGCGGGGCGACAGGGAGGGAATGCAGAGAAGCGGGGCGGCAGGGAGGGGACGCAGAGACGCGGGGCGGCGGGGAGGGGACGCAGAGACGCAGGGAGGGGATGCAGAGACGCGGGGGGCGGCAGGGAGGGAACGCAGAGACACGGGCGGCTGGGAGGGGACGCAGAGAGGCGGAGCTGCCTATGCAACCCTCACCTGTGAAGTTGGTGTAGCGGCCACATTAGCAGGCGCGCTGTCCCCCGTGGTTGGCCTGTGGAGCCGGCAGCCCAGGCCCTGTGGTGTACAGTCCGGGAATCTGGGGATGGTGGGAGGCAGCTTTGTGTTCGGTGTGCGGAGGAGGCAGCGGGTCAGCGGGTGTCTGTACCGGCGCAGGGGGGGCTATGAAGCCTTCTCCTGCGCCACCCGTCCCTCCTGATGTGTATGGCGGCGGCGGCAGCAGTTACAGGCACGGGTGATGCTGCGCCGTAACTGCAATCTCTTCGTCCATTGTGCGGACGGCATCTGGCGGGACAGTGGGTCCCAGGCGCGGCTGCAGTGCGGGAGCTGGCGTTGGGGGTGTGTGGAGGGCGGGAGGGGTGGTGCGGGCTGCGGCTGTCTGGTCGGCCGTGGTGCGGGCGGCAGGGCCCGGCCACCGTGTCCGTGGCGCGGATGGCTGTGGGAGGTGCTGGCTTGTGCGGCGGGTGGGTTCGGTGCGGTGGGTTAGGCTGGGCAGTGTGTGCTGGTGAGTTATGCAGGCGTCGGGGTCGGGGGTGTCTGGGCTGTCAGTGGCAGCTGGAGGGGGGTTTGGGGTGTGTGGTGCGGGTGGAATTGGGGTGTAGGTGGCACGGGAGGGGTCTGTGGTTACCTGGCAGTGTGTGGTGTCCATGCCCTGGTGGCTTCTGGCTCAGTGGCAAACGCAGGATTTTCATGGGGGGGTTTCCGTGCACGCGCGTGTATGTGTGTGTGTGCTCGTAATTGAGTAGCCAGCACACTGCACAAGCTGTGTGTGTGTATGTATGTATATATATATATATATATACATACACATATACATACGTACATACACACACACACACACACACACACACACACACATACATACATATATACACACACACACACAGAACATCTGTACATAGACATACACACATACTGTACACAGCATACATGTGTACACACACAGTTTACATGCACACATCATACACACACACAGTATACATACTAACAGTATACATGCAAACATACAAACGGGTGGTCTTCTGTATGCCGGCGGTCGGGCTCCCGGCGCTCAGTATACCGGCGCCGGGAGCCCGACAGCCGGCATACCGACACTTATTTTCCCTCGTGGGGGTCCACGACCCCCATAGAGGGAGAATAAAATAGTGTGGCGCGCGTAGCGCGCCACCGTGCCCGTAGCGTGGCGAGCGCAGCGAGCCCGCAAGGGGCTCATTTGCGCTCGCCACGCTGTCGGTAAGCCGGCGGTCGGGCTCCCGGCGCCGGGATGCTGATCGCCGGGAGCCCGACCGCCGGCCAGCCGTAGTGAACCCCATACAAACATAGTATACATGCACACAGCCACACACGCACAGTATACATGCACACAACACACACACAGTACACATGCATACAGCATATATACATACACAGCATACATAGTTACACACTATACATGCACACAGCATACTGTACATACACACAGTATACATGCACACACAGTACACATGCATACAGCATATATACATACACACACTATATATGCACACAGCAAACATACATAGTTACACACACACACACTATACATGTACTTAGCATACAAACATTAATACACACACACTAGACATTTTACATAGCAATACACACATCCATTAACATTGAACAGAACCCCCTCCTCACCTTACACTACAGTGGGAGCCGAAAACAGCAGACACTGCCTCACGTAGCTCTGTCTCATGGCCCCTTGAACTGCCTGAGAGGAGCTGCGCGCTTCCGCTGCAGCTCCCCCTACAGGCAGCCAGCAGCGGCAGCAGCCAGGTTCACACTGTCACTCGGACAGTGTAAAGAGGAGAGAGCTGCTGCATAAGCTTCTCATTAAAAAAAAAAAAAAAAATCGGACGGGAGCGCCGATGGATCGGAGACCAGGGAGGGTTTCTAGGTACTCGGAAACCCCCCCCTGCGTGCGCGTATGTTGGTGGGCGGATTATGTGTCTGCAGCTCCGTCCTGCTAGTGGTGTGCTGGGACAGGGGAGGAGCTGCTAACTCCGCCCACCACTGTGACTCCACCCAGCGTTAGAGAGCCAGGCACAGTCACAGGGCAAATATATAGGATATATATATATATATATATATATTACTATATTCACCCCACCCTATGAGTGGTGACTGCAGACATTGGACCCCGCTACTGGGATGGCGAGTGCTGTGGTTTTATATTTGTTTGTATATTGCGAGGTTAATCTTTGGTTAACTCTTATTAACTGTGGCCACAAGCTTTTTCATGCACCCCTATGTATACTCAATTATCCTAAACCTGTATCAGCTGCTCCTTAGTAATTTATCAGCCAGTGTCAGGTGACTAGTGTACCTTTAAAAGCCATAAGATATGTGGCAGGTACACATTAAACCAAGTAGGCATATTTGCAGTTATATTATGTGTGATACAGTTGCCAGGTTTTCATTTTTAAGACTCTGTGATAGTGTAGGACCTGCAAGAAGGTAGGGTACCTTGGCGAGTGGTCTGCAAGCTTCCGTGCATTGGCCAATTCACTAACTAAACCACCATCATTTATTTATTGATGTTGTGGGATAAGTGAGCTTGCTTTGGTGAGTGCTGAATATTTTCTGCTTTTGCATATATATATATATATATATATATATATATGGTGCAGAGGGTCCGGCACTCCAATAACTGTTTCAAAGTTCCCTGGTGCCTTCACTTTTTAATGGGGTAAATACAATACGGGCGGTGTGCGGCACTCAGGCTGACAAGGAAGAAATCACCACTGTCCAAACTTCTTCAACGTTTCAATTTTACTAAGA
Source organism: Pseudophryne corroboree (assembly GCF_028390025.1). NCBI lineage: Eukaryota > Metazoa > Chordata > Amphibia > Anura > Myobatrachidae > Pseudophryne > Pseudophryne corroboree. The sequence continues at coordinate 88,107,341 of NC_086454.1, read as the reverse complement.
AAATTGTCATCAGGAAAATATACAATACAAAATCGTGCTTACCTTATACCCTTCACCAAAGTGCTGTGTGTGGCGCCCGTTCGGCGGGGACCCGTTCGGCTGCTGCGGCGCAGTGTGATGACGTCATCGCGTATAGCGCGATGCGCGTCAGTGAGAGACCCGTCACCATGGTAACCCGGTGTAGCTCTCCTGTGTGTAAACATGCAAAGCATAAAGGCATATGGAGAGGATCCTAACCCATGGATAAGTGCAATCATGCTTGGTATATTGAAGGCCACACATAGATATAAGGTGCCACATAGTAGTAGCCTCCTGACTAGAAAAAAGGATACTGGGGCCGCTGCTTAGGATCTATGGAGGACTATACAATCAAGAATAGGGACTAGGAATATAATTAGAACGCATACTAAATCAATTAAAGCAATCGGCTGGCACTTAATGTGACAGACAGCTTACTCAAAGATAGATAGACAAGTAACTGGATGGGACCTAACCAGGGGACACCGGCTGTGAATGTTAATAAACAATAGTAACCAGTAATGCACCGATCATGTACAGGACATTCCCAAGGTCCCCATAGGAGGTTAGAAGAAACATGCTACTGGTAATGCTTCGTTTAGTCCTCGTGGTGTAATCACATCCAATTTCTGGATCCATCTGGATTCACATCTCAGGAGAGCCTTGTGTCTATCTCCGCCTCTGATCCTAGTAGGGATGTGGTCGATCATGCAGTAACGCAGGCTGGCCAAGGAATGCTTAAAGGTTGCGAAGTGGCGTGCCACCGGCTGTTCACTGGTCCCTTTGGATAGAGCCATTCTAATGGCCGATCTGTGGGCTGTCATCCTTTCCTTAAATTTTCTCTTGGTTTTGCCGACGTAACTAAGGCCGCATGAGCAGATGATTTGGTAGATCACAAAAGTGGATTCACATGTAAGATGGTGTTGAATATGTATTTTGTGGCCCAAATGTGGATGGCAAAAGGTGCCTACTGGAATGAGATGTTGGCATGTTGTGCAAGTACAACGGAAGCAGCCGAGTTTACGGGTTGTCAGAAAGGTTGTACTGACAGGTTTTGTTTTGAGAGAAATGTCCGTTTTAACTAGCATATCTCTAAGATTTTTGGATCGTTGGTAACAAGGCATGATCTTGGTATTCTGTAAATTCAACTTGTTATCAGTTTGGATAAGATGCCAGTACTTTTTCGTGATTTTGTTCGTCTCGTCTGAGGCAATGTTAAAGGTACTTTTCCATGGTAGTTTTAATCCTGCAGCATTCTTTGCTTTCTTCCGTAGTAATACACCTCTGTCCATTGATAATACTTTAGACTTAGTGATATTCAGTTGTTTAGAATCATAGCCTCGCAGTATGAATCGACTAATGAGGTCATCCATTTGAGCTGATGCCATATCTTTATCTGTGTTAATCCGATGAATTCTGATCATCTGCGAGTATGGGAGGCCTAATTTTAGCCCCTTAGGATGACAACTGGAGTTGTGGAGAAATGTGTTCCTGTCTGTTGGTTTTGAGAACACTGTAGTACTGATGCTCGAGTTAGTGATAGAGATTTTGACGTCCAGGAAGTCGACGGTATTCAGATCCATTTTATACGTCAGTTTAACAGGCTCTTGGACGCATTGTGTGTGTCCAAGATGTTCTGTAGTGCTTCTTGAGGGCCCTTCCGGATGATCAAAAGATCATCTATGAATCTCTTGTATAGGATGATATTGGCTGAAACTGTGGCGTCAGAGAAAAAGATGTCCTGCTCAACATCGAACATGTATATGTTCGCATACGTGGGTGCCACGGCCGAGCCCATGGCACACCCACGTAATTGGAGAAAAAATGCATAATCAAACAAAAAGAAATTTTTCGTTAACACAAGCTCTAATAGGTGTAACAGAATTTCAACATGAGCAGGGTCAAATTCCAATTTATCAGACAGTACTTTCTTTACAGCGTTAAGGCCCTCAGGGTGTGGGATTATCGTATATAGGCTGGTTACATCAGCCGTTACCAACCAGGTATCTTGTGGTATATTGTCTAATTCATTCAATTGATTAAGTAGAGCAGTTGTGTCCATAAGGGTATGCGGGTGTTGTTGTACATATGGCTGTAGTATGGAGTCTAGTAGAACTGATGTAGGCTGGAATAGCGACCCCCTCGCCGAAATGATCGGCCTCCCTGGTGGTGGATTGACACCCTTGTGGATCTTTGGGACTGTATATAGGATGCGTACCACTGGATGTTCAGGGAGTAGTAGTGCCATGACCTCTTCCGTGATGATCCCTGCGTCATATGCCAATAACAAAGCTTCTTTAAGCTCTTTCATGAATGGTATAGTAGGATTGCCATTCAATTTAGTGTATACCCCTGGTTCATCCAGTTGACGGTAAATTTCCATCCGATAGTCAGAGATGTCTTGCAGGACGATAGCCCCGCCCTTGTCTGCTGGTCGAATAATCAATTGAGTATTGTTGGATAGATTTTGGAGGGCCATAGATTCAGACTTTGATAGGTTACGTTTATGGGTCTTATTCAAAAGTGGCAATTGTAGTGTCTCCTGATCCACCAAACGCATGTACGTCTTGATGCTAGCGTTATTTGATAGTGGGTCAAAAGTGGAGGCTGGTTTAAATTGTAACAATTTCTTCGGTATAATACTGCTGGTTTCCATCTGGTTGTCAGCGAAATATTCTTTATATTTAAGCTTGCGATGCAGTTGATTTTTCGCCACCTGCCATTTCAGGTTATCAAACGGAGCTGATGGTATAAATGATAGACCCTTAGATAGGAGGCTTCGTTCACTATTAGATAATTCATGGTGTGACAGATTTATAATCACTTCCGCTTGTTTGGTGCAGGTGGTTTCTTTCCACCTGCAATCACGCTTGTACTGGCCCCCTCGTCTGGTTGCTTTGCTTTGCGGGGTCTTACTGTACGAGTTACAACTTCTAAAGGGGCAGTTCCCTTCTGGCGATTAGGGAGTGATTCCTGATCACTGTTGGTACTGATAAAGCTAAATATTTATCGTATATAAAACACTTTAAGAGGTCTAAGAACACCGTACGCTATCTACGTAAGAAGTACCGTAAGGGTACGCAAGTTGCGTAACGATCGCTCAACCGTAGTCGAGACGCTCAAGCGTCACGTTCGCTTACGGCCCAGAGATCACAGGCAGGCACGCTATTGGCTGCCGACTAACGTAATGATTCGCTATAGCGTAGCGGACGCTCGGGACCACGAGGAGATCACCAGCGGTGCAGACGCTTATAACGTTAAACCTTTATATCTATACCTTTAACAACGAAATATACAGTAAACCTTAGTGTGGTGACAGAGTGTAAGTGCAACCTGGTGTAACCTGATTAACTACAAAGCTGCTTGAGCGTCACCGACGCTCAGGGAATACTTAACACTATAAGAAATACACAGATACCTGGGCTTAGGGTCCAAAACCTATTATATGTATTATGACTATTATACTTGCAAAAGAATCACAGTACAAAGCATACACTACAATATAACATAGACTAACTAACCAGATAACTACACAGGAAATACAATACAATACAATTAAGGGAAAAATACGGGAGAAATAGAAGAGAGAGAGAGAGAGAGAGAGAGAGAGAGATGGCTCACAATAACATCAAGACAATATGATTGCGGAGAAACACTTACGCACAAGGGGAAACGATCGCATGCGCCCCGATATCCAGCTCCCGATTATCAGCAATGAGAACCGTTGAAGAGAGAGAGAACTGGATACGGTCGGCCTGCCTATTTATGCCCCACACACAATACAATTCAATGGTCCCTACAATCTCATTGTTCATTGGACACAGGAATTCGGCTTCGCATTATAACAAAAGGTCATAGGTTGATTCATACAGGTGGGCTGTGACTGTTTCCAACTGTCCAGGTGGGTGGGATACTGGGTTTCCCGCCGCATGACTAAGTAAGAACAAATAATAGTAAATGGACATAAACTTCTTATGTCCATAACTATTCGCACGAGCGATTAATCCGCTCCAAACCAACACCGGAATATTGCTATTTAAATACTCTTCCGATGGGTACCAAACACTACTGTATGACCCCTGTTAGACCCTTCGTACAATACAAAGAGGGATCTCTCTGTTCAGGAACATGCTATGTTAACTAAACTTTCAGTATCTATCAAAGGGACCATGATCTACAAAATACATTATTAGTGAAAATATGTAACGAATGAGTCGCACGCTACGATTACATAAACTCTACCGTAAATACGCATACCGTGCGCCTGCGGGTGCCCGCGACTGTGAGTATGTGCACGTACGGGAGAGCGTACGCATGCGCAGCGCGGACCAGTATGAGGTGCAAATATGGCAGTGTGTGTAGAGATATTTTTCTGACTTTGACAGTCCACCCTTTGGCAGTCAATAATAACTGCCACCTTCTAAAACATTTCAAAAGGAGAAAAATATATGTCAGGGGTTAATTCATTTCCATGGTTGGGTAAGGGAGGAGAGAGGAGTAGGTGGGAAGAGGGTATGACCTAGTGAGATAGCAGAAGCATGTGTGTATGAGTCCATGTTTGGGGGGTCATGTATCATCGTGCCGTATGTGTTGTAAATCAAGCTTCGAGGTATTGCGAAGTATACATTTGAATTCCTTCTTATCCCGTATTAAGGGTCTGTGGATGGGCTGTCAAACTCTACCGAGCTCATTTCGGCTTTCAGTTGTAACAAAATGGGGAAGCACATTTTAGTTGATGATACATGAATAGGGGAGGTATGTGGTTGCTGATATCTGTGCCTGTATTCCCTATCGACTATGTGTGTTATTACCTGAGGGTTGTAGAGATGAAGATAAAGAACACTTATGGAAAATGCAGTGGTATTCTATGTCAGGTTAATGTACATCTGTCGGTTGAAGTTTTGTTCGGTATCAGTTGAAAGTCGTCTTCTTTGCGCTGTTTTGCCCATTAGGTGCGAGCAAAAAGCTTTGTCAATGCCATTAGATTTACAAAAAAAATGTTGGGCTAGCGTAAGTTTAAGAATTCTAGGGAAACTGGGGATCCATGGCAAAGTTCATCAAATGTCCGTATCTACAGTGGTCAAAACTTCTTCTTTGGTCAATCCGTTGTCTGTATAGCGTCTCGTCAACTTCCTTGTCCAAGTGGGTCTTTTTATCTTGGAGAAAAAAACCAGAAAAACAGGTGAAAGAAACGGACCGTATAATCGCATTTTCATTACATCATTGTTTCTATTGTTGGGTCATAAATCAAATCCAGGTTGATTACAGTTTCCTCACTCCTCAAACTCATTACTCTTGTACTTTGTTTGCACTTCATTAAAGCCTGACCGCATCTAAATATCAAGCCAATTGATATGACAACACCTAAGATACATAGGAGAAACTTCCCAACATCCATTATGACTCCTTGAGCCCAGTCTCCTAAACCGGAGAACCAATTTCGCGGGTTCAACCATGACACCCAACCAGTCAGCTCATTACCTACAGCAGCAAGAGTGAGATTGTGTTTTCGGCGAAATTCCCACTTCAATTGGAGAATATCGTCCATCTTTTGGTCTATGACCTCGACCGGATCCTCGGTGCTATTCGTGATATACGTGCAACACTTCACGCCATACTGTGTTGCCAATGTAACACAATATCCGCCTGTCACTGCTGTGAGGTAATTAAGAACCATTCTATGCTGCACCAGTTCTGTTTTATAAGCTTGAAGTTCCCTTCCAGTATATCTAAACGTGTCATCATACATTTCAGTGATATTATCTAACAAATTTGCGAGCGCCGATAGGTATTTATAATTCAGCACTCCTCTAGCGGTGCGGGTGAAATCTAACGCGATTAAGAATTGAATCCCGGTGGATTCACTTATCAGATCAGAGGCCGGATGCTCTGTCTTCTCTATCAGGTGCCTTTTAACAACGTGCTCGTAATGGGTGTGAGTATAAGGAGCTTGGGCACCACGGTGTATGTCTTTCATTTTGTCATGTGATACAGTCATTACTTCAGGCAGTACTTTTCCAATATAACACAATCCTTCAGAGTTTGGGGCAAGCCACTTGTACGCCTTTCTCCCGCATATGAAATATGCATCATCGGGGAGAACATATGGGACGGAGTAGGACATAACCATATTACACACCTTCCATGTGAAATCTCCTGACCCTAATTCTTCCATCTGCTTAGTACACGTATCAGGTTGTACGATATGTGCACAGTATCCTGGTGATACTTCTCCAACTCTCGTAATTCTATTTCCTAAGGTGTACCTATACCGGAAAGATTTTCCTCTACTGGCTATGTGGCGTACAAGCTCTGTATCTGTAGGCATTCTATCTGCTCTATGCGAAAAGGTCATGGTTTGGTTGCTCCATGACACTTCCCAATTTCTGGCTTTCGGGGATTGGAGATGTTGAAACATAATAGGGACCTATCCACGTGGTATTGGTGGAGCTTTAAACTAGGAGGACTGGAGATATTAAACCTCCGGTCCACCGGTCTCCCACCATTTAACTCAAGTACCTCCCCTATCGTTAAAGGAAATGGTACTAGCCCTGATTTGCTATGACCCTGAGGTACTTGAGAGCATACCCAACAATCTGTTTTGTTTAACACACTACCCACTAAGGAGTGATAGTCACTCAATGGATGCCGGTCCATATGGATATTAAAACTGGATTGGCATTTCTTAATGCACCCATCCTCAATGACATTGTTACAGAGCCTACAGATACAGTTTTCTTCAGCTAACAATCCGTCGCAATTTCTTCTATGGTCAATGCTATCGGATCGTTTTCTGATACTCGCCTTTGCTTGTTGGTTAGGTTGATCTTGGAAAACTACGCCTCCATCTTTATCATCAGAACCCATTCCAGAACCTCTCTCGACCTCCATGGTACTCTCGCCGGAACAGACTGCTCTGGTCAACATCATGGTTAACAGGAAAATCCGGATCACAGTCTCTTGGGGCAAGTCCATCTTATAGGAGGAAACGGAGAAGAATGAGAAGGGGGAAAAAGAAATTTTAGGGAGAGGGGATGGGAAGTGGAAAAAAACAATAAAAGGGAGTGGGGAGTCGACAACAGCTCTTGGTCTTGAGATTTTCACGGCTCAGGTGCCGCCTCAGTCCTCCTGGAACAGACACTCCAGTGATACAACCTCTACCGTCTGTTCCTTATCACGGGACTTCTCTGGATCAGCAACCTTCTTGCAGTGGGATGAATGAACCCAAGTCTCTCTCTCAGCAACCTTCAATGCTGTAGTGCTAGTCAATAAGACCTGGTATGGTCCTTCCCATCTGTCAATAAGGCAACCTGAGCGTAAAAAATTCCGTATCATCACATAATCCCCAGGTTCAATGTCATGACAATTACTATCTGGTAAATCAGGAATCACCAACTTCAGATTATCATTTTGATTCCTTAACTGTTTACTCATGTTAATCAAGTACTTTACAGTCACTTCATTGTTACATTTCAAATCATCCTGAGGGTTAATCATGACATGCGGTTGTCGACCAAACAAGATTTCAAAAGGGGACAGATTAAGAGGGGACCTGGGAGTGGTTCTGATACTGTACAATACAATGGGTAAAGCTTCTGGCCATGTCAATCCTGTCTCTGCCATCACTTTACTCAATTTATTTTTAATAGTGCTGTTCACTCTTTCGACCTTCGCACTCGCCTGTGGACGGTACGGAGTGTGCAGCTTGCTATCAATTCCCATCAACTTACACATTCCTTGAAAGACATCACCTGTAAAATGGGTACCCCTATCACTTTCGATTATTCTAGGGATACCATATCTACATACAAATTCCTGCACAATTTTCTTAGCAGTAAACATAGCGGTATTTGTAGCCGCAGGAAATGCTTCGACCCAATTTGAGAAAACATCTATACAGACAAGTACATATTTCAAATTCCGACAAGGGGGTAATTGTATAAAGTCAATTTGTATTACCTGGAAAGGGCCGCCGGCAGGTGGGATATGGGATGGTTCTGTAGGTATTGCCTTTCCAATATTCTTTCTCAAACAGGTAAGGCATGACATTGCTCTTTTACTCGCATGAGAGGAGAATCCTGGGGCGCACCAATATGCTCTTACCAATTTGCACATCCCTTCCTTGCCTAGATGAGTCAGCCCGTGAGCTGCTTCAGCCAGACATGGAAGATATGCTCTGGGGGCCACTGGTTTACCATGTCCATCCGTCCAGAGTCCTGAGGACTCCTGGCCATATCCCTTTGCCTTCCAGACTGCCTTTTCCTGTGTGGAACACAAATTCTGCATTTCACACAACTTTTGTGTGTTGATGGTATTAAATACCATCAGTTGTGTTGTGTCTGTCTGTCTGGGGGTAGCAGCTGCTAACTTAGCAGCTTCGTCTGCTCGGCTGTTACCAAGTGATACTGGGTCCTGGCTATATGTATGTGCTTTACATTTGATAACAGCCACTCTGTCGGGTTCCTGTATCGCTGTTAGAAGCCTTTTTATGTGAGCTGCATGCGCTACCGGTGTACCAGCTGCCGTCATGAAATTTCTGAGGCGCCATAGGGCTCCAAAATCATGAACTACCCCGAAGGCGTATCTAGAATCGGTGTAGATATTGGCTGACTTACCCTTAGCCAATTCACATGCTCTGGTTAGGGCGACCAGTTCAGCAACCTGGGCTGAGTGAGGTGGGCCTAGCGGTTCCGCTTCTATGGTGTCTTGGTCATCTACGACTGCGTATCCAGTACACAAGTCTCCCGAGTCTGACTGTCTATGACAACTACCGTCCGTGTAGAACGTGAGTTCTGCATCTTCCAGTGGGTTGTCACTGATGTCAGGCCTTGCGGTAAAATTTTGGGTCAAATATTCCATACAATCATGTGTATCTTCCTTTGTATTAAATCCTCCTTCCCCATCACTCTCACCTTCCACCCTTTGTGCCTGACCAGGCACACCTGGGAGATATGTTGCAGGATTTAATGCACTGCATCTCCTTATGGTGATGTTTACGGGGGCCATTAGGGCCAATTCCCATCTTGTAAACCTCGCTGATGATACGTGTCTGGTTTGGGCAGAATTCATTAAGGCTGACACTGCATGTGGCGTATGGATTGTGAGGTTGTGGCCTAGCACGACATCTTCGCTTTTTGTCACTAGCAATGCTATCGCAGCAACGCTTCGCAAGCATGTGGGGAGGGATCGCGCTACCGTGTCTAGCTGAGCGCTGTAGTATGCAACTGGCCTGCTGGCATCACCGTGCTTTTGGGTTAGTACGCCTGCCGCGCAACCAGCACTTTCTGTTCCGTATAGTTCAAAGGGTTTCCCATAGTCTGGCATACCTAGTGCTGGTGCCTGCGTTAGGCACTGTTTAAGTCTCTCAAATGCTGTTTCGGACTCGTCTGTATGCGAAATCCTATCAGGTTTGTTTGAGGAGACCATTTCCTGCAAAGGTAACGCTAAAATGGAAAACCCTGGGATCCAATTACGGCAATACCCACACATTCCTAAAAACGTTCTGATCTGTTGCTGGGTTTGTGGCAGAGTCATGTCTCTAATTGCTTGGATTCTATCAGCGGTCAGGTGTCTCAGTCCTTGTGTTAGACAGTGTCCCAAATATTTTACCTTAGTTTGGCATAATTGTAACTTGTCTTTGGAAACCTTGTGTCCTGTGTCTGAAAGATGAAACAGGAGCTGTTTCGTATCCTTCAGGGATGCTTCCAGTGAATCTGAACACAGCAGTAAATCGTCCACATACTGTATCAATACTGATCCACTCTCTGGTTGGAAAGACTGTAAACAATCATGCAAAGCCTGAGAAAATATACTTGGACTATCTATGAAACCTTGGGGTAATCGAGTCCACGTGTATTGGACTCCTCTGTATGTGAATGCGAATAAATATTGGCTGTCAGGGTGCAGAGGTACCGAAAAGAAAGCGGAGCAGAGGTCAATGACAGTGAAAAATTTGGCAGTGGGAGGGATTTGCATTAGGATGACAGCTGGATTTGGCACTACGGGGAACTGACTCTCAACTATTTTGTTAATCCCCCTTAGATCCTGCACTAGTCTGTAACCCCTCCCCCCACTCTTTTTAACAGGGAAGATGGGACTATTGGCAGTGCTGGACGTTCTTACCAGAATGCCCTGTTGTAGCAAGCGCTCTATTACTGGGTAAACTCCTAACTCCACCTCTGGCTTCAGAGGGTACTGTGGGATTTTTGGAGCTATCCTACCATCTTTTACTTGTACAACTACTGGAGCTACGTTTGCCATTAATCCAGTGTCCTGTCCGTCTTTTGTCCAAAGTGACTCTGGTATCTGAGATGTCATCTCTTCTACTTGGGATGGATTCCTATTTGTCATAATGGTATGCGACATTAATTTTGATGGGGAGTCTAACATGTCTCGCACTTCCTGAGCGTGATTCTCAGGTATGTCCAAGAATACACCTTCAGGAGTACAATAAATGACGCACCCCATTTTACACAGTAAGTCTCTTCCCAGGAGATTAGTTGGTGCCGATGCAGCCAGCAAAAAGGAATGCTTGGTATGCAAAGGCCCTATTGTAATCTCGGCTGGTTTGCTAACAGGGTAGTGCTGGACTACTCCTGTTACTCCCATGGCTGGAATTGTCCTACCAGTGGTTCTCATGCCCACTGTCGAATTTATCACTGACTTGGCCGCCCCTGTGTCTACAAGAAAGTTTAATGATTTACCAGCTACATTAATTGCAATTTCGGGTTCACTTCCAAGGCTTGCAATCAATTTTACTGGCTGCAGATTACAGGTATGGCCACACCCCTATTGGGTATGGTGACCTCCCTGAATCCCGCTGGCAGCAACTACTTGTGAGGGAGATAGCTGGGAACTACCAGAGGCATGCCAGTCTCTGTTCGGGGGATATCTTTTTGTTTCCCCTGTATGTGGCTCATAACTCCGTCTCTGTGGACCCTGATCCCAATGTCGTGTGTCGTGTCGTTGTCTAGGGGGTTGGTAAGACTTTTGTCGATTTCTTGATCTACAGTCTCGTGCAAAGTGTCCCTGTTTGTGACAAAAATAACATGTTACCACAGTTGACTTACCCACAGGGGTTGGTGATATTACCACAGGCTGCTTTGTGGTCAGGGCCTGTATACTTACTGACATTAACTTATCACCTTGTGACTCCCTGTGTCTGGTGATGTTCCGGTCGTGATCAATAGCAGCCTCTCTCAAAGTGGCCACTGACAGACCTCGCCAACATGGTTGCGTGGTCTGTACCCTTGCCTTTAATGCTTCCTTTAAACCATCCATTAGTACAGATACTGCTACTTCTTGATGGTTTGCATTGGTCTTAATGTCCTCTATACCAGTGTACTTTGCCATTTCTAATAGTGCCCGGTGAAAATATTCTGCTGCCGTCTCTGACTCCTTTTGTTTAATGGAGAATATTTTGTTCCATTTAACAACGGCTGGGAAATACTCCTTTAACTGTAAATTTATCCTTTTTACGTTATCTTTGTTGTACACATCTGTAAGAGGTACATCCTGATCTAATCCACAGTCAACTAAGAATTGAGCTGCGTCGACATTGGAGGGTAAACAAGCTCTTAGCAATATCTGCCAATCTTTATTATTGGGCTCTAAAGTGTTTCCTAGGTCCCTGATGCATTTTTGGCTAGCAACTAAATCTTTTCTAGGGTCAGGGAATTCAGACACTATGGTCCTCAATTCCATTCGGGTAAACGGGCAATACATGGCAATGTTCCTAACGGGTGTGGCTCCTGACGTGTCTGTTTTCCCATTGGGAACTACTATTACCTTAACAGGATTTACTCTAACAACCTCATTCTGTGTAGATTCTACAGCCTGTGGTGAAATTGTTTCAGCATAATGTATGGTGCCGTACTTACCCGTTGACACGACCTCACCTATCCCTCCGCTAGGGGCCTTTGTTACTAATCTCGGGGGTGGAGCAGTTCCTACTGTGGTTTCCGATATGGTGGCCGCTAGAGAGAGCGCTGAAATTGTTGCCGAATCGTCTTCTTGATCACACTCCTGAGGAAAGTTCAAAACAGGGTACAACTTGCACGGGTTAATACTTGCATGGGTTAATGGTTCAACATTATCTTTAACATTTACATGGTTACTAAGTGATTGTGTGTTACACCTTAGTGCGTCTTTCTCCGCAATCAACTTCTCTCCCGCTATATATGGTGGCGGTGGGGCCGTGGCTATCAGTTTCCTGACCGACCCAGATCCCGCCGCCTGAGCCAAACCTCTCTGTATCTCACCTTCCTGTTGCCACAACTGCAAATAATCATAATGCTTGATTCGTCTCTTTGCTGATTTTATGAGACATATCCTCCTCCTTAAATTTTGTAACACTTCTGGGCTGAAGCTACCTATTCTTGGAAATTTCTCCCCGTCATGTACCGTCATTCTCTCCCATTCATCACATAAAACCTCTGTGTGACTTCCATATTTCTCACACATTACGTATCTGGTAGAGATGAGCGGGTTCGGTTTCTCTGAAACCGAACCCGCACGAACTTCATGTTTTTTTTACGGGTCCGAGCAGACTCGGATCCTCCCGCCTTGCTCGGTTAACCCGAGCGCGCCCGAACGTCATCATGACGCTGTCGGATTCTCGCGAGACTCGGATTCTATATAAGGAGCCGCGCGTCGCCGCCATTTTCACACGTGCATTGAGATTGATAGGGAGAGGACGTGGCTGGCGTCCTCTCCATTAGAAATTAGATTAGAAGAGAGAGAGAGATTGTGCAGAGTCAGACAGAGTTTACCACAGTGACCAGTGCAGTTGTTGTTAGTTAACTTTTATTTATTTTAATATAATATATCCGTTCTCTGCTATATCCGTTCTCTGCCTGAAAAAAAACGATACACAGCAGCAGCCAGTCACACAGTGTGACTCAGTCTGTGTGCACTCAGCTCAGCCCAGTGTGCTGCACATCAATGTATAAAAGGCAAAGCTTATAATAATTGTGGGGGAGACTGGGGAGCACTGCAGGTTGTTATAGCAGGAGCCCCCAGGAGTACATAATATTATATTAATTTAAAATTAAACAGTGCACACTTTTGCTGCAGGAGTGCCACTGCCAGTGTGACTAGTGGTGACCAGTGCCTGACCACCAGTATAGTAGTATATTGTTGTATGTATTGTATACTATCTCTTTATCAACCAGTCTATATTAGCAGCAGACACAGTACAGTGCGGTAGTTCACGGCTGTGGCTACCTCTGTGTCGGCAGTCGGAACTCGGCAGGCAGTCCGTCCATCCATAATTGTATTACAATATATACCACCTAACCGTGGTATTTTTTTTTCTTTCTTTATACCGTCGTCATAGTGTCATACTAGTTGTTACGAGTATACTACTATCTCTTTATCAACCAGTGTACAGTGCGGTAGTTCACGGCTGTGGCTACCTCTGTGTCGGCAGTCGGCAGGCAGTCCGTCCATCCATAATTGTATTATTATTATAATATATACCACCTAACCGTGGTTTTTTTTTCATTCTTTATACCGTCATAGTGTCATACTAGTTGTTACGAGTATACTACTATCTCTTTATCAACCAGTGTACAGTGCGGTAGTTCACGGCTGTGGCTACCTCTGTGTCGGCAGTCGGCAGGCAGTCCGTCCATCCATAATTGTATTATTATTATAATATATACCACCTAACCGTGGTTTTTTTTTCATTCTTTATACCGTCGTCATAGTGTCATACTAGTTGTTACGAGTATACTACTATCTCTTTATCAACCAGTGTACAGTGCGGTAGTTCACGGCTGTGGCTACCTCTGTGTCGGCAGTCGGCAGGCAGTCCGTCCATCCATAATTGTATTATTATTATAATATATACCACCTAACTGTGGTATTTTTTTTTCTTTCTTTATACCGTCGTCATAGTGTCATACTAGTTGTTACGAGTATACTACTATCTCTTTATCAACCAGTGTACAGTGCGGTAGTTCACGGCTGTGGCTACCTCTGTGTCGGCAGTCGGCAGGCAGTCCGTCCATCCATAATTGTATTATTATTATAATATATACCACCTAACTGTGGTATTTTTTTTTCTTTCTTTATACCGTCGTCATAGTGTCATACTAGTTGTTACGAGTATACTACTATCTCTTTATCAACCAGTGTACAGTGCGGTAGTTCACGGCTGTGGCTACCTCTGTGTCGGCAGTCGGCAGGCAGTCCGTCCATCCATAATTGTATTATTATTATAATATATACCACCTAACCGTGGTTTTTTTTTCATTCTTTATACCGTCGTCATAGTGTCATACTAGTTGTTACGAGTATACTACTATCTCTTTATCAACCAGTGTACAGTGCGGTAGTTCACGGCTGTGGCTACCTCTGTGTCGGCAGTCGGCAGGCAGTCCGTCCATCCATAATTGTATTATTATTATAATATATACCACCTAACTGTGGTATTTTTTTTTCTTTCTTTATACCGTCGTCATAGTGTCATACTAGTTGTTACGAGTATACTACTATCTCTTTATCAACCAGTGTACAGTGCGGTAGTTCACGGCTGTGGCTACCTCTGTGTCGGCAGTCGGCAGGCAGTCCGTCCATCCATAATTGTATTATTATTATAATATATACCACCTAACCGTGGTTTTTTTTTCATTCTTTATACCGTCATAGTGTCATACTAGTTGTTACGAGTATACTACTATCTCTTTATCAACCAGTGTACAGTGCGGTAGTTCACGGCTGTGGCTACCTCTGTGTCGGCACTCGGCAGGCAGTCCGTCCATCCATAATTGTATTATTATTATAATATATACCACCTAACCGTGGTTTTTTTTTCATTCTTTATACCGTCGTCATAGTGTCATACTAGTTGTTACAAGTATACTACTATCTCTTTATCAACCAGTGTACAGTGCGGTAGTTCACGGCTGTGGCTACCTCTGTGTCGGCAGTCGGCAGGCAGTCCGTCCATCCATAATTGTATTATTATTATAATATATACCACCTAACTGTGGTATTTTTTTTTCTTTCTTTATACCGTCGTCATAGTGTCATACTAGTTGTTACGAGTATACTACTATCTCTTTATCAACCAGTGTACAGTGCGGTAGTTCACGGCTGTGGCTACCTCTGTGTCGGCAGTCGGCAGGCAGTCCGTCCATCCATAATTGTATTATTATTATAATATATACCACCTAACCGTGGTTTTTTTATACCACCTAACCGTGGCAGTCCGTCCATAATTGTATACTAGTATCCAATCCATCCATCTCCATTGTTTACCTGAGGTGCCTTTTAGTTCTGCCTATAAAATATGGAGAACAAAAAAGTTGAGGTTCCAAAATTAGGGAAAGATCAAGATCCACTTCCACCTCGTGCTGAAGCTGCTGCCACTAGTCATGGCCGAGACGATGAAATGCCAGCAACGTCGTCTGCCAAGGCCGATGCCCAATGTCATAGTACAGAGCATGTCAAATCCAAAACACCAAATATCAGAAAAAAAAGGACTCCAAAACCTAAAATAAAATTGTCGGAGGAGAAGCGTAAACTTGCCAATATGCCATTTACCACACGGAGTGGCAAGGAACGGCTGAGGCCCTGGCCTATGTTCATGGCTAGTGGTTCAGCTTCACATGAGGATGGAAGCACTCAGCCTCTCGCTAGAAAACTGAAAAGACTCAAGCTGGCAAAAGCACCGCAAAGAACTGTGCGTTCTTTGAAATCCCAAATCCACAAGGAGAGTCCAATTGTGTCGTTTGCGATGCCTGACCTTCCCAACACTGGACGTGAAGAGCATGCGCCTTCCACTATTTGCATGCCCCCTGCAAGTGCTGGAAGGAGCACCCGCAGTCCAGTTCCTGATAGTCAGATTGAAGATGTCAGTGTTGAAGTACACCAGGATGAGGAGGATATGGGTGTTGCTGGCGCTGGGGAGGAAATTGACCAGGAGGATTCTGATGGTGAGGTGGTTTGTTTAAGTCAGGCACCCGGGGAGACACCTGTTGTCCGTGGGAGGAATATGGCCGTTGACATGCCAGGTGAAAATACCAAAAAAATCAGCTCTTCGGTGTGGAGGTATTTAACCAGAAATGCGGACAACAGGTGTCAAGCCGTGTGTTCCCTTTGTCAAGCTGTAATAAGTAGGGGTAAGGACGTTAACCACCTCGGAACATCCTCCCTTATACGTCACCTGCAGCGCATTCATAATAAGTCAGTGACAAGTTCAAAAACTTTGGGTGACAGCGGAAGCAGTCCACTGACCAGTAAATCCCTTCCTCTTGTAACCAAGCTCACGCAAACCACCCCACCAACTCCCTCAGTGTCAATTTCCTCCTTCCCCAGGAATGCCAATAGTCCTGCAGGCCATGTCACTGGCAAGTCTGACGAGTCCTCTCCTGCCTGTGATTCCTCCGATGCATCCTTGCGTGTAACGCCTACTGCTGCTGGCGCTGCTGTTGTTGCCGCTGGGAGTCGATGGTCATCCCAGAGGGGAAGTCGTAAGCCCACTTGTACTACTTCCAGTAAGCAATTGACTGTTCAACAGTCCTTTGCGAGGAAGATGAAATATCACAGCAGTCATCCTACTGCAAAGCGGATAACTGAGTCCTTGACAACTATGTTGGTGTTAGACGTGCGTCCGGTATCCGCCGTTAGTTCACAGGGAACTAGACAATTTATTGAGGCAGTGTGCCCCCGTTACCAAATACCATCTAGGTTCCACTTCTCTAGGCAGGCGATACCGAGAATGTACACGGACGTCAGAAAAAGACTCACCAGTCTCCTAAAAAATGCAGTTGTACCCAATGTCCACTTAACCACGGACATGTGGACAAGTGGAGCAGGGCAGGGTCAGGACTATATGACTGTGACAGCCCACTGGGTAGATGTATGGACTCCCGCCGCAAGAACAGCAGCGGCGGCACCAGTAGCAGCATCTCGCAAACGCCAACTCTTTCCTAGGCAGGCTACGCTTTGTATCACCGCTTTCCAGAATACGCACACAGCTGAAAACCTCTTACGGCAACTGAGGAAGATCATCGCGGAATGGCTTACCCCAATTGGACTCTCCTGTGGATTTGTGGCATCGGACAACGCCAGCAATATTGTGTGTGCATTAAATATGGGCAAATTCCAGCACGTCCCATGTTTTGCACATACCTTGAATTTGGTGGTGCAGAATTTTTTAAAAAACGACAGGGGCGTGCAAGAGATGCTGTCGGTGGCCAGAAAAATTGCGGGACACTTTCGGCGTACAGGCACCACGTACAGAAGACTGGAGCACCACCAAAAACTACTGAACCTGCCCTGCCATCATCTGAAGCAAGAAGTGGTAACGAGGTGGAATTCAACCCTCTATATGCTTCAGAGGTTGGAGGAGCAGCAAAAGGCCATTCAAGCCTATACAATTGAGCACGATATAGGAGATGGAATGCACCTGTCTCAAGTGCAGTGGAGAATGATTTCAACGTTGTGCAAGGTTCTGATGCCCTTTGAACTTGCCACACGTGAAGTCAGTTCAGACACTGCCAGCCTGAGTCAGGTCATTCCCCTCATCAGGCTTTTGCAGAAGAAGCTGGAGGCATTGAAGAAGGAGCTAACACGGAGCGATTCCGCTAGGCATGTGGGACTTGTGGATGCAGCCCTTAATTCGCTTAACAAGGATTCACGGGTGGTCAATCTGTTGAAATCAGAGCACTACATTTTGGCCACCGTGCTCGATCCTAGATTTAAAGCCTACCTTGGATCTCTCTTTCCGGCAGACACAGGTCTGCTGGGGTTGAAAGACCTGCTGGTAACAAAATTGTCAAGTCAAGCGGAACGCGACCTGTCAACATCTCCTCCTTCACATTCTCCCGCAACTGGGGGTGCGAGGAAAAGGCTCAGAATTCCGAGCCCACCCGCTGGCGGTGATGCAGGGCAGTCTGGAGCGACTGCTGATGCTGACATCTGGTCCGGACTGAAGGACCTGACAACGATTACGGACATGTCGTCTACTGTCACTGCATATGATTCTCTCAACATTGATAGAATGGTGGAGGATTATATGAGTGACCGCATCCAAGTAGGCACGTCACACAGTCCGTACTTATACTGGCAGGAAAAAGAGGCAATTTGGAGGCCCTTGCACAAACTGGCTTTATTCTACCTAAGTTGCCCTCCCACAAGTGTGTACTCCGAAAGAGTGTTTAGTGCCGCCGCTCACCTTGTCAGCAATCGGCGTACGAGGTTACATCCAGAAAATGTGGAGAAGATGATGTTCATTAAAATGAATTATAATCAATTCCTCCGCGGAGACATTGACCAGCAGCAATTGCCTCCACAAAGTACACAGGGAGCTGAGATGGTGGATTCCAGTGGGGACGAATTGATAATCTGTGAGGAGGGGGATGTACACGGTGATATATCGGAGGGTGAAGATGAGGTGGACATCTTGCCTCTGTAGAGCCAGTTTGTGCAAGGAGAGATTAATTGCTTCTTTTTTGGGGGGGGTCCAAACCAACCCGTCATATCAGTCACAGTCGTGTGGCAGACCCTGTCACTGAAATGATGGGTTGGTTAAAGTGTGCATGTCCTGTTTTGTTTATACAACATAAGGGTGGGTGGGAGGGCCCAAGGATAATTCCATCTTGCACCTCTTTTTTCTTTTCTTTTTCTTTGCATCATGTGCTGATTGGGGAGGGTTTTTTGGAAGGGACATCCTGCGTGACACTGCAGTGCCACTCCTAGATGGGCCCGGTGTTTGTGTCGGCCACTAGGGTCGCTTATCTTTCTCACACAGTCAGCTACCTCATTGCGCCTCTTTTTTTCTTTGCGTCATGTGCTGTTTGGGGAGGGTTTTTTGGAAGGGACATCCTGCGTGACACTGCAGTGCCACTCCTAGATGGGCCCGGTGTTTGTGTCGGCCACTAGGGTCGCTTATCTTACTCACACAGCGACCTCGGTGCAAATTTTAGGACTAAAAATAATATTGTGAGGTGTGATGTGTTCAGAATAGGCTGAAAATGAGTGTAAATTATGTTTTTTGAGGTTAATAATACTTTGGGATCAAAATTACCCCCAAATTCTATGATTTAAGCTGTTTTTTAGGGTTTTTTGAAAAAAACACCCGAATCCAAAACACACCCGAATCCGACAAAAAAAATTCGGTGAGGTTTTGCCAAAACGCGGTCGAACCCAAAACACGGCCGCGGAACCGAACCCAAAACCAAAACACAAAACCCGAAAAATTTCAGGCGCTCATCTCTAGTATCTGGCCGATCCTACTGGTCGGTTTACAGAGTCAACCCGAACCGAGGTTGATCGCCCCCTTCCTGAACAACTGGCCCCCATAATCTGCAGGTGTTGCTTGCTCTACCTCTGATCTCTATATCAGGGTCTTCAGCGAACCCTTACAGAAAACCAAAATATTCACGATAGGCAGACGGTGAAGTTTACCGAGCACCCCACTCGCTCGCCCACGCCGACCAATGCGACCTGATCACACCGATATGGTGCTGGCGCACTCGACCCAGGGCACCTATTAACCTTTGTTTACTTGAAAAATGCGAGTGTGATCCGAAGAGCACTACCCTTTCCAGTAAAGGTGGGGTTGTCAGATAGTTCCTGAGTGACCAGCGAACTTCCCTTTTTGAAAAAATAAAAAATTACACAAATCACGTTAGAATGTACAAATAGCGTTTGTGACCCCTTTACTCTAATGGTACTAGGTCAGATTACTAACTACTGTACACAATTACGTGCGGTCCAATCGTTCAGCACACAAGCAACTAAGCTTATGTACGGAAAGACCAATGGAATCGAAAATTGCGGCTGCGAATTCCTTCAGCGAGAGCTTGTATGGCCTATATGGGTGTTGCACCAACCCTTTTCGGTGTTGTGCCTGTGGACTGTATAGCGGACTTCCTTGTTTACTGTACCTGGACCTGCTGGTCTACTATGACCTCCTGGTCTTGTTCTATACGACCTCCTGGTCTGACCTCCTGGTCTTGTTTTATACGACCTCCTGGTCCGCTATACTCTAATGCTCAAATTGTATGTTTAACTAAGGATGCCTCCCTAGCCACCGTGCATGTCACTTACACGTATGTTCCTCACGAGTACTCGGTGATTTCTTTTGGTTCAACCTCCAAGTTATATAAACTTATGTAATACAAAAACACTCACTCATCACATGTACACTTTTGTTTCTATTTCTATTTCTGCGCAGAAATTTTTCTTTAGACCAGATGTGTTACCAATTAGGAGCAGGATCTGTTAATTTAAATTTCGGACACCCAAAAATAGACTTGCGTTATTTCTCGCCTCGCGTTATTTACCGCTTTGCGTTATTTATCGCTTTGCGTTATTTATCGCTTTGCGTTAAAAATCAACTTATCGTGACTTGAGCTACGTGGGCGTAACCAGACGCTCCGTTGCGTAATATACGCTGCGTGCGTCGGCCTTTGGATTGCGTACGCAAGTCTTTGTTAGGGACACGTGCACGCAAAGCAAAGATCCACCGTAACACAATTTATACTTTTATCAATGTAGATGATCCTTGATCATCTACCACACACCACACTGACTTCGCCTTATCTCCCAGGCAAAACTGTGTGTTTGTCTATATTTTAACTTTATTACCTCTATTCTTAAATTATGAAATAACAGCAAATCTCTTTTAGCACTTTTATCAACTATAAAACTGGCAGACAGGAGAGTGATATACGAAAATACACAAATGAAAAAGGAATGCAGATATATATGTGTGCGTGTGTACGCAAGATAGAAAAATAAACAGTTTTAAAAGACACTAGCGTTTTGCTCTTACCTCCGGTTCCCGGATTCCTTCAGCACCCTTTACCTAAGCGAAGCAGACGCTTATCCCGTCAGCACTACGAGGGATACAACCTCCCGCCCTTTGCTGAGGGATAATGTCTGCTGATCTACCTAGTGCAGATATGTGAAGGACTGGACGAGCCTCCAATTGATAAAGCTAAATATTTATCGTATATAAAACACTTTAAGAGGTCTAAGAACACTGTACGCTATCTACGTAAGAAGTACCGTAAGGGTACGCAAGTTGCGTAACGATCGCTCAACCGTAGTCGAGACGCTCAAGCGTCACGTTCGCTTACGGCCCAGAGATCACAGGCAGGCACGCTATTGGCTGCCGACTAACGTAATGATTCGCAATAGCGTAGCGGACGCTCGGGACCACGAGGAGATCACCAGCGGTGCAGACGCTTATAACGTTAAACCTTTATATCTATACCTTTAACAACGAAATATACAGTAAACCTTAGTGTGGTGACAGAGTGTAAGTGCAACCTGGTGTAACCTGATTAACTACAAAGCTGCTTGAGCGTCACCGACGCTCAGGGAATACTTAACACTATAAGAAATACACAGATACCTGGGCTTAGGGTCCAAAACCTATTATATGTATTATGACTATTATACTTGCAAAAGAATCACAGTACAAAGCATACACTACAATATAACATAGACTAACTAACCAGATAACTACACAGGAAATACAATACAATACAATTAAGGGAAAAATACGGGAGAAATAGAAGAGAGAGAGAGAGAGAGAGAGAGAGAGAGAGAGAGATGGCTCACAATAACATCAAGACAATATGATTGCGGAGAAACACTTACGCACAAGGGGAAACGATCGCATACGCCTCGATATCCAGCTCCCGATTATCAGCAATGAGAACCGTTGAAGAGAGAGAGAACTGGATACGGTCGGCCTGCCTATTTATGCCCCACACACAATACAATTCGATGGTCCCTACAATCTCATTGTTCATTGGACACAGGAATTCGGCTTCGCATTATAACAAAAGGTCATAGGTTGATTCATACAGGTGGGCTGTGACTGTTTCCAACTGTCCAGGTGGGTGGGATACTGGGTTTCCCGCCGCATGACTAAGTAAGAACAAATAATAGTAAATGGACATAAACTTCTTATGTCCATAACTATTCGCACGAGCGATTAATCCGCTCCAAACCAACACCGGAATATTGCTATTTAAATACTCTTCCGATGGGTACCAAACACTACTGTATGACCCCTGTTAGACCCTTTGTACAATACAAAGAGGGATCTCTCTGTTCAGGAACATGCTATGTTAACTAAACTTTCAGTATCTATCAAAGGGACCATGATCTACAAAATACATTATTAGTGAAAATATGTAACGAATGAGTCGCACGCTACGATTACATAAACTCTACCGTAAATACGCATACCGTGCGCCTGCGGGTGCCCGCGACTGTGAGTATGTGCACGTACGGGAGAGCGTACGCATGCGCAGCGCGGACCAGTATGAGGTGCAAATATGGCAGTGTGTGTAGAGATATTTTTCTGACTTTGACAGTACTCTGACCCTCTGTGGAAGTTTCTGTGTCCATGTCAGTTCTTGGATAGCGGCGACATCTGAAGAAGGGTTTTTTCCTTACCTCCGGGTTGTTACCTGATAGCCATCTATAGACCTGATGATTTTCATAATCCTGATCTACTTTGTCAAATTTAGCTTTCTTAAATTTGATCAAGTCCCATTTGTAGGTGGCTAATTGATTCTCTAATTTGACTTACCACTCAACATGCCAACATCTCATTCCAGGAGACACCTGTTGCCATCCACATTTGGGCCACAAAATACATATTCAACACCATCTTACATGTGAATCCACTTTTGTGATCTACCAAATCATCTGCCCATGCGGCCTTAGTTACGTCGGCAAAACCAAGAGAAAATTTAAGGAAAGGATGACAGCCCACAGATCGGCCATTAGAATGGCTCTATCCAAAGGGACCAGTGAACAGCCAGTGGCACGCCACTTTGCAACCTTTAAGCATTCCTTGGCCAGCCTGCGTTACCGCATGATCGACCACATCCCTACTAGGATCAGAGGCGGAGATAGACACAAGGCTCTCCTGAGATGTGAATCCAGATGGATCCAGAAATTGGATGTGATTACACCACGAGGAATAAACGAAGCATTACCAGTAGCATGTTTCTTCTAACCTCCTATGGGGACCTTGGGAATGTCCTGTACATGATCGGTGCATTACTGGTTACTATTGTTTATTAACATTCACAGCCGGTGTCCCCTGGTTAGGTTCCATCCAGTTACTTGTCTATCTATCTTTGAGTAAGCTGTCTGTCACATTAAGTGCCAGCCGATTGCTTTAATTGATTTAGTATGCGTTCTAATTATATTCCTAGCCCCTATTCTTGATTGTATAGTCCTCCATAGATCCTAAGCAGCGGCCCCAGTATCCTTTTTTCTAGTCAGGAGGCTACTACTATGTGGCACCTTATATCTATGTGTGGCCTTCAATATACCAAGCATGATTGCACTTATTCATGGGTTTAGATCCTCTCCATATGCCTTTATGCTTTGCATGTTTACACACAGGAGAGCTATACCGGGTTACCATGGTGACGGGTCTCTCACTGACGCGCATCGCGCTATACGCGATGACGTCATCACACTGCGCCGCAGCAGCCGAACGGGTCCCCGCCGAACGGGCGCCACACACAGCACTTTGGTGAAGGGTATAAGGTAAGCACAATTTTGTATTGTACATTTTCCTGATGACAATTTTCTTAGTAAAATTGAAACGTTGAAGAAGTTTGGACAGTGGTGATTTCTTCCTTGTCAGCCTGAGTGCCGCACACCGCCCGTATTATATATATATATATATATATTGTCCTTTGGACCGGCACTCACCCTTCAGCGCTGTGTGGCTCCGGTGCCCTCTGGAAATATTGCATATGTGTCCCACATCAAACAAGCAGCGGCACTCGGAGACTTTGTTACGGTGAAAAATAAAGTGTAGGTTTATTCCATGTCACAGCAAGGCCAACGTTTCGGGGCTCGTCTGCCCCTTTGTCAAGGTGAGTACAAAGGGGCAGACGAGCCCCGAAACGTTGGCCTTGCTGTGACATGGAATAAACCTACACTTTATTTTTCACCGTAACAAAGTCTCCGAGTGCCGCTGCTTGTTTGATGTGGGACACATATATATATATATATATATATATATATATATATATTTGAGATGAGCGGGTTTGGTTCCTCGGAAACTGAACCCCCCCGAACTTCACCCATTTTACACGGGTCCGAGGCATACTCGAATTCTCCCGTATGGCTCGGTTAACCCGAGCGCGCCCAAACGTCATCATCCCGCTGTCGGATTCTCGCGAGATTCGGATTCTATATAAGGAGCCGCGCGTCGCCGCCATTTTTCACTCGTGCATTGAAAATGATAGTGAGAGGACGTGGCTGGCGTCCTCTCACTTTGTTTCAGGGGGCTGCATATCTTTATTCTGGGGACCAGCAGTATTATAGGAGGAGTACAGTGCAGAGTTTTGCTGACCAGTGACCACCAGTATTATACGTTGTCTGCCTGAAAAACGCTCCATATCTGTGCTCAGTGTGCTGCATATATCTGTGCTCACACTGCTTTATTGTGGGGACTGGGGACCACCAGTATATTATATAGGAGGAGTACTGTGCAGAGTTTTGCTGACCAGTGACCTCCAGTATACGTTGTCTGCCTGAAAAACGCTCCATATCTGTGCTCAGTGTGCTGCATATATCTGTGCTCACACTGCTTTATTGTGGGTACTGGGGACCAACAGTATATTATACAGGAGGAGTACAGTGCAGAGTTTTGCTGACCAGTGACCACCAGTATTATACGTTGTCTGCCTGAAAAACGCTCCATATCTGTGCTCAGTGTGCTGCATATATCTGTGCTCACACTGCTTTATTGTGGGGACTGGGGACCACCAGTATATTATATAGGAGGAGTACAGAGCAGAGTTTTGCTGACCAGTGACCACCAGTATTATACGTTGTCTGCCTGAAAAACGCTCCATATCTGTGCTCAGTGTGCTGCATATATCTGTGCTCACACTGCTTTATTGTGGGTACTGGGGACCACCAGTATATTATATAGGAGGAGTACAGTGCAGAGTTTTGCTGACCAGTGACCACCAGTATTATACGTTGTCTGCCTGAAAAACGCTCCATATCTGTGCTCAGTGTGCTGCATATATCTGTGCTCACACTGCTTTATTGTGGGGACTGGGGACCACCAGTATATTATATAGGAGGAGTACAGTGCAGAGTTTTGCTGACCAGTGACCACCAGTATTATACATTGTCTGCCTGAAAAACGCTCCATATCTGTGCTCAGTGTGCTGCATATATCTGTGCTCACACTGCTTTATTGTGGGTACTGGGGACCACCAGTATATTATATAGGAGGAGTACAGTGCAGAGTTTTGCTGACCAGTGACCACCAGTATTATACGTTCTCTGCCTGAAAAACGGTCCATATCTGTGCTGCATTGTAGTATATAGTAGGAGTACAGTGCATAATTTTGCTGACCACCAGTATATAATATATAGCAGTACGGTACAGTAGGCCACTGCTCTATCTACCTCTCTGTGTCGTCAAGTATACTATCCATCCATACCTGTGGTGCATTTCAGTTTTGCACAGTTTGCTGACCACCAGTATATAATATATAGCAGTACGGTACAGTAGGCCACTGCTCTACCTACCTCTGTGTCGTCAAGTATACTATCCATCCATACCTGTGGTGCATTTAAGTTTTGCACAGTTTGCTGACCACCAGTATATAATATATAGCAGTACGGTACAGTAGGCCACTGCTCTACCTACCTCTGTGTCGTCAAGTATACTATCCATCCATACCTGTGGTGCATTTAAGTTTTGCACAGTTTGCTGACCACCAGTATATAATATATAGCAGTACGGTACAGTAGGCCACTGCTCTATCTACCTCTGTGTCGTCAAGTATACTATCCATCCATACCTGTGGTGCATTTACGTTTTGCACAGTTTGCTGACCACCAGTATATAATATATAGCAGTATGGTTCAGTAGGCCACTGCTCTATCTACCTCTGTGTCGTCAAGTATACTATCCATCCATACCTGTGGTGCATTTACGTTTTGCACAGTTTGCTGACCACCAGTATATAATATATAGCATTACGGTACAGTAGGCCACTGCTCTACCTACCTCTGTGTCGTCAAGTATACTATCCATCCATACCTGTGGTGCATTTCAGTTTTGCACAGTTTGCTGACCACCAGTATATAATATATAGCAGTACGGTACAGTAGGCCACTGCTCTACCTACCTCTGTGTCGTCAAGTATACTATCCATCCATACCTGTGGTGCATTTCAGTTGTGCGCAGTATATATAGTAGTAGGCCATTGCTATTGATACTGGCATATAATTCCACACATTAAAAAATGCAGAACAAAAATGTGGAGGGTAAAATAGGGAAAGATCAAGATCCACTTCCACCTCGTGCTGAAGCTGCTGCCACTAGTCATGGCCGAGACGATGAAATGCCATCAACGTCGTCTGCCAAGGCCGATGCCCAATGTCATAGTAGAGAGCATGTAAAATCCAAAACACAAAAGTTCAGTAAAATGACCCAAAAATCTAAATTAAAAGCGTCCGAGGAGAAGCGTAAACTTGCCAATATGCCATTTACGACACGGAGTGGCAAGGAACGGCTGAGGCCCTGGCCTATGTTCATGGCTAGTGGTTCACATGAGGATGGAAGCACTCATCCTCTCGCTAGAAAACTGCAGTGCCACTCCTAGATGGGCCAGGTGTTTGTGTCGGCCACTTATGTCGCTTAGCTTAGCCATCTAGCGACCTTGGTGCACCTCTTTTTTTCTTTGCATCATGTGCTGTTTGGGGACTATTTTTTTGAAGTGCCATCCTGCCTGACACTGCAGTGCCACTCCTAGATGGGCCAGGTGTTTGTGTCGGCCACTTGGGTCGCTTAGCTTAGTCACACAGCTACCTCATTGCGCCTCTTGTTTTCTTTGCATCATGTGCTGTTTGGGGACTATTTTTTTGAAGTGCCATCCTGTCTGACACTGCAGTGCCACTCCTAGATGGGCCAGGTGTTTGTGTCGGCCACTTGGGTCGCTTAGCTTAGTCATCCAGCGACCTCGGTGCAAATTTTAGGACTAAAAATAATATTGGGAGGTGTGAGGTGTTCAGAATAGACTGAAAATGAGTGGAAATTATGGTTATTGAGGTTAATAATACTATGGGATCAAAATGACCCCCAAATTCTATGATTTAAGCTGTTTTTGAGGGTTTTTTTATAAAAAAACATCCGAATCCAAAACACACCTGAATCCGCCAAAAAATTTTCAGGGAGGTTTTGCCAAAACGCGTCCGAATCCAAAACACGGCTGCGGAACCGAATCCAAAACCAAAACACAAAACCCGAAAA
The DNA here is from genome assembly GCF_028390025.1 of Pseudophryne corroboree. Taxonomy (NCBI): domain Eukaryota; kingdom Metazoa; phylum Chordata; class Amphibia; order Anura; family Myobatrachidae; genus Pseudophryne; species Pseudophryne corroboree. The sequence continues at coordinate 88,080,043 of NC_086454.1, read as the reverse complement.
ATTTCCGGTGCACATCACTAATAAATATATATATATATATATATATATATCAGTCTAATTAGTCAATTGGTACCATTGCTGTATAGTGAGATTTCATCTTGCATATCCGGATCTTTACAGGTCTTATGGCGGGATGTAATAAACGGAAAATGCGGTAAACTCCCGTTTACCACATTTTCCTAATGTACTAACTCCTGTCCGCCGCGGCGGGGTTCACCAGCTTTTGCTAGCGATAACCCATAGAAGCCTATGGGCTTCTCTCCGCAGCGCTGTGTGAGGGTTCTGATCGGATCCTTCCCTGCATGCCCCGGGCCTGCTCCCGTCACCCTGCGCATGCTCAGACTGACTCCCAGGGCCGAATCCTGGAAGTCAGGCAGCCGCTGCGCATCACAGAGTACAGCTCTTATCAGAAGGAGAGAGAATTGACTGCATAGGAAAGGAAAGAGTTAAACATCTGGTGAGGGGTGGACCTAGCTGTGAGGAAAGTACAGCCTTTTTTGAAGGGGAGGGTTTAATATATATAGGGATGGTGAGGCCATTTTAGATCTCTCTGGTGGTGATTTGCCTTGTGGGTGAGTGCTGCAGTGCAGAAATTGTTTTGCCCACATAACTTGTCAAGTTATTACACAGACACTGTGTCCCCCCTTTTTTGCCTATTACATCTCTCTGCATAGGATTATGTCTGCCCGCCCTCAGCGTTCCGCCGGGCGTCCAGCTCGGTACCGCGTTTCTGGCGGGGGAGCTGGGCCAGGGGAAGGGGTGGGTGGCCTGGGGGACGGGGCTCCGTCCCCCGGGGCCTCCACGAGCGCGGGCAGGAGCAATGCGCGGCGGACCAGGTCGGCCTCGCCGCTGTGGGCCGGGCGCGGGCGGTGGGGGGGGGGGGGGCAGAGGTACTTGTAAGCCGCCCGGGAGCAGCAGATGCAGAGGCAGCGTTGGGCGCCCGCGGGCGCGCGCATGCGCGCCGCGGAGGGCGCCGGGCGGTGCAGTCGGGCTCGGTTTTTACCTCCTCCTCCTTGCCGCGGACGAGTGGAAGTGCCGGGCGGGGGAGGAGGGCTGGAAGGGGTTCAGGTAGTCGCCGCGCGGGGCCTTGCTCTGAGCCTCGCGCGGCAGCGGTGACGGATGAGGCGGCCGGGAGCTCCGTGGCGGGAAGCGGTGGGTCGCGCGCACGAGGTGCGCGCGCGCTCACGCTCGCCACAGGCGGCGCCAGCCGCGCACGAGTGCGCGCAGCGGCGCCGCCAGGGTCTCTGTCCCCTGACTTAACTCCCCGGCTACCGGAGTACGGCAGGAGCCAGGGGGGTGTGAGGAGCAGGGGGGGAGCAGCCGAATAGGGCTCGAGCAGGCCAGAGGGAAGAGGATGCCAGTACACGGCAGGAGGCATCTACTTTATCATTAGGAACTAGGGAGAAATTAGATTAAGCCATATGATTTTACTGAGAGGTTGTAAAATAGTGCTAGACACAGCCCTCTGTCGGTGCACCCTCTACTAAAATTAGCTGTGCACGCCTATGCATTCAAGATACATTCTCGTAGGAATAATTTATCATTTAAAATGAAGAACTGAATATAAAATTTCAATTTTGTACAGAGAAAATTCAATGCAAATGATCTAATCTACCACTCTTTAGAATAAAGCATTATGGGGGTGATTCAGGCTTGATCGTAGATGTGCTAAATGTAGCACATCTATGATCAGCTTTCCTGACATGAGGGGGAAAGCCCAGCACAGGGCTAGTCCGCTCCGCATATCAGGCCCTACCCCCATTGTACAAGTACAAAAGCATCGCACAGCGGCGATGCTTTTGGACTGGAGGAGTAGCTCCCAGCCAGCACAGCTCCTTCGTGCTGGCAGGGAGTTACTCGTCGCAGCCCGGGTCGCAGCGGCTGCATGTGATGTCATGCAGCCGCCGTGGCCCGCCCCCTCAACGGTCCGGACACGCCTGCGTTACCTGGACCATGCCCCCTAAACGGCGGCTAAATGCCGCCGGCCCGCCCCCTCCCGCCCAGCGACCGCCTCTGCCTGTCAATCAGACAGAGGCGATCGCTGGGCTAAGACAGCCGTCGGCTGTCTGCCATGCGCCGGCGCACTGAGGCGCCGGCATGTGCAGTTCAGGCCTGATCGCTGCTGTGCGAACATGCACAGCACCGATCAGGTCTGAATTAGCCCCTATGTGTCATAGCAACCTCACATTTCAATAAGTCACATTGTCATTGGTTATATATTTCCCTTAAAGTAAGATGGGGTATTTGGGATAGGAAAACATCTACGGGGGAGATTTATCAAAGCTTGGAGAGACTTAGGGGTCTATTTATTAACATTATTTTTTACTAAAATAATGTGAAAAGGTGTGTTTTCACACCCTTTTCACATTATTTTAGTATCACCTGAATGTATTAAAGGGCATTTGGAGCAGTTTTCAGGAAAAAACTGCTCCAAACCCTTTTATTCACTTTTTTTTAGTAAGCCACATCGCATTCCCCATACTAATGGGAAATGCGATCTGACCGGATTTATGAAAAAAAATGTGAAAAAGTACTGCAGTGTGCCCTGTGATAATCTCGCCAGCTCAGGCTGGCGAGATCACAGGGCAGCACTGCAATAGGGAGTCATTTGCCCAGCTTTCTCTGCCCCTATGGATGGTGATAAATAGGCCCCTTAAAGTGGAGAGAGATTAAGTACCAACCAATCAGCTACCAACTGTCATTTTCAAACACAGCCTGTAACATGACAGGTATGAGCTGATTGATTAGTACTTTATCTCTCTTTCCCCTTTATCTCTTGCCAAGCTTTGATAAATATCACCCTATTTTTGCACAAAACCAGTAAAAGTGTGCAATTAAATACAAAGCAAAATAAAATTCTACAATTTTATGCCACAGAATACAGTAGATATTGAATGTTCTGCCCATTTTTGTTTTGAATTTCCTAATTTCCAAAATGTAAAATCGCAGAATAAATCATATGCTGTATATTTGAACATTTTTGTTTCAGAATTCAACAACTTGTTTAGCATGCAGGAAAAATTGGGAACGCTAACTTGTCTTTATAATAGATATAGACAACCTTTTTAAAATAATTACAATTACTTTGTATTCCAAACTGTCACAAATTGGGAACTTAGATCCTCACAGGATTCCCCTGTAGCTACATACCAGTGCGGCATGGGTGTCTCCATCTTGCCTGAAGTCAGCTAAGACAGATTCAGCCATTAACAGCATTCCAGTGCTCCATGTGACTTTCACATCCAATCCGATGCTAGAGCTCCCTATTTAAACTGCTCTATGCCACCTGTCCATTATCAGTAAAACTAGTCTTCTAGGTCCCCTGTGACAGAAGTGGTTACCATTTCCTACGCTCCAGCATCTATTCTTCCACTTGGTTCAGCCTGTCCTAAGCAATTGCTATTCTGCAGCAAGGAATTACCATCAGCTCTCCCTGTTGTAATCAGCACTTATCCTAGTGTGCTGTCTGCCATCTGCAGCAATACCTGTGCATTTAACTACAGTCTGCTACAAATAGCCTCCTGCATGCAGTCTCCTTCACTACCAGTTGTCAAGATGACATATATATATAGTACATTTTTGTGAAGAATACCACGAGAAGGCTGCGGAATGCATTCACAATGAGCTCTGTCCCTACATGCGATAATTGATACAGCGAGTGATATATTCAATTATTGCACTGCAGATTGGGGCAACTTTATCACATCCCATCCGCATCTGGGATGCGGTTTGTGATTAATCTGCCCCTAAGTGTGCGGGGCAGCGTCCTGTGAGGGAAAGGCTGGTAAGCAGATTAGCTGCACAACACCGTCATAGATGGGAGGGGTTGGGTATGGTGACTGCTGCTGGGGATCCCGGCGGTCAGCATACCGGCCTTGGGATCCCAGCAGCAGAATGCCGCAGAGGGGGTGAGTGCAACAGTGGGAATAGTCCCTGCTAGTTGGCATGCAGACTGTCAGGATTTAGAGGGGGGTGGGATGTCGCTGTCGGTAATGTGACCGGCGGTCTCCGTGACAGCCGGACAAATAACTGCATCCCGATGGGATAGAAAATATCTTGCAGCAGTATTATCGTTAAACATCCATCTCTTTAGGTTTATACTTTACAAAGTCAAATGACAATTAAAAAAATATCAAAATAAAGTTAAAGTACCTAAAGAAAACGTCTATATACATGTTGAGCAAAATTACAATTTGATGTGAATGAATAAGTCGCTCTTCCAGAATTATATTATTGTGCTGAAAAATTTGACTGCACTAAAATGTTTTATGATGTTATGATGCACACAGCAAAACACAAAACACAGCCAATTCTACATGAGTGCTTCAACATAATGGATATTAAGAGTTTATGTAAAAGTACGAAAGGAGTGGGTGTTTTCAGATTGCAGAAATGTATTCATGTTCCCAGTTAACCTTTGTCAAAAACAGTGAATTTATGCTAAAGTAAAAGTAAAATAGAGTCTGGTCTGGCCAACGGTTCTGCAAATTGTACAACAGAAGTACTTTATATTGGAGGATTTATAGTATAATATTCAATTGTTAACATGTTTTTAAAATACATTTCTCTTCTAACTACTCCGAGTGATACGGACATACAGAGAGCTGCCAGATCGCTTTGTACTACACTTAGCAAAACACGGGGTCATTCACCATCCCTAAATTAAAGTTTTTACCCATTTCATTTATTTATGTAGTTTTTAAGAATCACTGCTATTTAACTAGCTAGAAATGCAGGAGATGTGACACTTACATATGTAGAAATTAGTCTATTCATCAATTTCTGAAAATCATTGATTTTTGGAAATTGCCGGCATTATTATACGCCATCCTCAGATGGTGTACAACCCCCGATAGTCTGCACAAGCTGCCACTTACACGGCACCTGCAGCCGCATGTCAGCCGGGGCAGCTAAGTCCCCTCCAGTGAGTACGACTCCTGTAACTGCTGGTACCTCTGGTTCCCTGGGGGGAGGGTGAAGGGGCGAGCTGCAGGTATCCCTGTTGGCTGCAGTTTTGTGAGATCATATTTTTTGTTCCATGAAGCTAACATTCTTCTGCACATGTATATGGTCAACTTTTTACGATTGACTACCCCCCAGGAAACATGGATAATGGGTCCCAAATAGTGGAAACCAGAGTGCTGGGCGCTGACCGGTTCTCCAAAACAGCTACTGGTCACTGATAGGTTCTCTCTTTGGATGGAAGGAGCATGCACAGACAGGAATACAGGCAACGTTAAGTAAGGGGAGCAGGAGGAAAGCATCTCTATTCCGAAAAACAGTTTTTCGGAAAATTCGTTTTTCTGAAAAGATACTTATGTACAGGAGCCATGATGAATGACGTTGTTAATTAGGTAGAACTCAACAGTTCTAAACTTAACTAACACTACATAATTTTAGGTTTTGATAAATGGACCTTTGAGCTCCTATCCATCAGATCTCCTTCCGTGTGGGGGTAAGATACAGCAAATATAACTTCCTTCTTCTATCTGAGAGGGGCAGATAAATGCAGAAGAGGATCCCTGTATAGACAAATTGTCCAGGCCAGTGAGGGGAAGGGTGGGAAGAATGTCCAAGTAAAGAGTCAGGAGGACTGCTAATGACCTTGGATCCCAATATAATATCTTGTAATTTTGGATTGTACACAAGTTCACAGAAATGTGTTATCAAATAACAGCCCAGAACTCATCATAACTTGTTTTTTTTTCAACTTAGTAATGAAAAACATTTAGATGAGTTTATCTTGGTGTCTGTAGAGGGGGTGTAGTGTTGGCTTGTAGTTTTTTTTACGCTTCAGTTTAATTCTGCATCCCCCCACTGCCATTAAGATTTAACTATTAGGATTTAATTAAAACTCATTTAATTAAATCTTTCCTTTTATTATCCAGCATCTTCTGCCCAATAAAAGCCCAGCAAGATGTGCTATAACCAGTAATAGACTCAGCGAGATACACTATCAGGTATTATTACTAGAGATGTGCGGCGGGCACTTTTCTTGTTTTGTGTTTTGGTTTTGGTTCTGGTTCCATGCTCGTGTTTTGGATCTGGATTGGTATTGCCAAAACCACCCTTTCATGTTTTGGTTTTGGATCTGGATGATTTTTGGGAAAAAAACATAAAAACAGCTAAAATCACAGAATTTTGGGGTCATTTTTGATCCTACGGTATTATTAACCTCAATAACATTCATTTCCACTCATTTCCAGTCTATTCTGAACAATGAACACCTCACAATATTGTTTTTAGGCAAAAAGGTTGCACTGAGGTGGCTGGATGACTAAGCTAAGCAACACAAGTGTGCGGCACAAACACCTGGCCCATCTAGGAGTGGCAATGCAGTGGCAGACAGGATGTCAGATTTTAAAAATAGGCCCCAAACAGCACATGATGCAAAGAAGAAAAAGAGGTGCAATTAGGTAGCTATATGGCTAAGATAAGCAACACAAGTGTGCGGCACAAACACCTGGCCCATCTAGGAGTTGCACTGCAATGGCAGACAGGATGGCACTTACATAAACTAGGCCCCAAACAGCACATCATGCAAAGAACAAAAATAGGTGCAATGAGGTAGCTGTATGACTAAGCTAAACGACACAAGTATGCGGCACAAACAACATGGGACGTGCTGGAATTTGCCCAGATGTAATACACGCACAACATTGGTGGCACAGGAGAACGTACCCCTAAACCACACAAACACACGGCAAAGCCTGTAAAATTAATTTGGATAATAATAAACCTTTTATTTGGAGCTATTATAATAATATCCAGCACAGGCAAGCGTACCCCTACACCACACAGGGCAAACCCTGTAAAAATGATTTGGATAATAATATAAGTAATGTATATAGGTGGTCATTCCGAGTTGTTCGCTAGCAGATTTTGGTCACTGAGCAGCGATCAGGCAAAAAATCGGCAGTTCTGCGCATGCGTATGCGGCGCAATGCGCACGCGCGTCATACTATTACAACGAACGATGTAGTTTCACACAAGGACTAGCGAAGCTTTTCAGTCACACTGCTTGCCGCAGAGTGATTGACAGGAAGAGGGCGTTTCTGGGTGTTAACTGACCGGTTTCAGGGAGTGTTCGAAAAAACGCAGGCGTGCCAGGAAAAATGCAGGTGTGGCTGGGTGAACGCAGGGCGTGTTTGTGACGTCAAAACAGGAACTGAATAGTCTGAAGTGATCGCAAGAGCTGAGTAGGTCTGGAGCTACTCTGAAACTGCACAAAAAATTTTTGTAGCCGCTCTGCGATCCTTTCGTTCGCACTTTTGCTAAGCTAAACTACACTCCCCAGTGGGAGGTGGCATAGCGTTTGCACGGCTGCTAAAAACTGCCAGCGAGCGAACAACTCGGAATGACCCCCATAACCCTTTTATTTGGAGTAAATAATATAAAGCACAGGACACCACCACTGGATGGATGCAGCACAAGAAAGTACCAATGGACTGGATTTATACGCAAGTACCACTGGAATTATACGCCAGTATCACTGGAATTATATGGCAGTATCACTGGAATTATACGGCAGTACCACTGGACTGGATTTATACGGCAGTATCACTGGATTTATACGCCAGTACCACAGGAATTATACAGCAGTATCACTGGAATTATACGGCAGTACCACTGGAATTATACGGCAGTACCACTGGACTGGATTTATACTGCAGTATCACTGGACTTATACACCAGTACCACTGGAAATATATGGCAGTATCACTGGAATTATATGGCAGTACCACTGGACATATATGGCAGTATCACTGGACTGGATTTCTATGCCAGTACCACTGGATTTATACGGCAGTACCACTGGACATATACGGCAGTATGACTGGATTTATACGGCAGTACCACTGGACAAATACGGCAGTATCAATGGACTGGATTTATACGGCCGTACCAAAGGATTTATACAGCAGTATCACTGGACATATACAGCAGTATCACTGGACATATACGGCAGTATCACTGGACTGGATTTATACGCCAGTACTACTGGATATATACGGCAGTACCACTGGACATATACGGCAGTATCACTGGAATTATATGGCAGTACCACTGGACATATATGGCAGTATCACTGGAATGGATTTATACCCCAGTACCACTGGATTTATACGCCAGTACCACTGGAATTATACAACAGTATCACTGGAATTATATGGCAGTACCACTGGACATATATACGGCAGTATCACTGGACTTGATTTATATGACAGTTTCACTGCATTTATACGGCAGTACCATTGGACATATACGGCAGTACCACTGGACATATACGGCAGTATCACTGGACTGGATTTATACGCCAGTACCACTGGATTGATCAAGCTGATTGTCTACCTTAGAACACAAGCTATTTATTAATATCGTGAAGCCGTAATGGCCGCTGTCCCTCGTGCACGTGCTACGCACTTTGTACGCTATTTGCGTACAAAGACCTCGCACGTGGTACGCTAGTTACGTACACACGCTGCGCTGTGAGTACAGAATACACACAGCGAGCGTACACACAGATAATAACCTCTTAAACCTTACACAGAGTATGCTTATACTGTAGATCTTAGTGTTGAGATACTGCAATGATATAATGCTATTTTAACCTTGATCTGTAAGCTAGCTGTTTGAGCGATTGAGATGCTCCGATTACCCTCAGCAATGTAATAAACACACAATACCTTGCTAAGGTTCCAACACCTTTACTAACAATATTTAGCTAAGTAAAAGGGAAAAGAAAACAGTGAACAGTTCATACACTACAGGCTAACATTAAAACCTAACAGAATAACTAAACAAAAATATACACAATAGCGAACGATCGCAAACACAAATACATCGACTAAGAATGAATAGCTAACATTTAAAACGGGTAACAAAGTGGCCACAGAGAAACATACCATACGGGGAACACTCGCAAGTGCAACCGGAATCCAGTCCTCCAACTATCAGAGATAAATGTTGAAGAGAGAGAGTACTGGCCGGTCTGGGGACAGTGACCCTTATATACACAACATACAGTGTACTACAATCTTATTGTTCATTGGACACAGGAATGTCTCCTCACATTATAACAAAAGGTCATAGGTTAGTTTGAACAGGTGGGCTGTGACTATATCAAACTGCTCAGGTGGGAGGGAATCTCAGAATTCCCGCCGCATGGATAATGAACTGCAAATATAGGAAATGTCCAGAAACTACTAATGGCCATAACTATACGCAGGAGCGATTAATCTTTACCCAACCAGCACCGGATTAGTCCTAATAAAATGTTCTTTAGTTAGGTACCAAACACCACTGTTCAAACCCTGTCTGACCCTTCATATCATGCAATGAGGAATTCCTCTGTCCAGCGACCAGTTACATTAAACAAACTTACAGTCATTATTAAGGGGAACATTATCTATAAAACATACTATTTGGTTTTATTATTTAACTATTGAGTCGCCCGCTAGACGCACACAAACTCTACCGTAAATGCACATACCACGCGCTCGAGCGCATGGCCGAGGAGACGCCATCACGCAGCTGCGAGTATCCGCACGCACGGGAGAGAATGTGCACGTGCAGCGGGCAAGCACATGAGGTGAATATATGGCAACGTGTAGCATGATATTTTTCCGACTTTGACAGTCCACCCTTTGGCAGTCACCAATAACTGCCACTTCCTAAAACAGTTCAAAAGAGAAAAATATATGTCATATGTAAATACATTTCTATGATTGGGTAAGGGAGAAGAGAGGAAGGTGGGAAAAAGGTATGACCTAGTGAGATAGTAGAAACATGTGTGTATGAATCCATGTTTGAGGGGTCATGTATCATCGTGCCGTACGTGTTTTAAATCAAGCTTTGAGGTATTGCGAAGTATACATTTGAATTCCTTCTTATCCCGTATTACGGGTCTGTGGATGGGCTGTCAAACTTTACCGAGCTCTTTTCGGCTTTTGGTTGCAACAAATGGGGGAGCATATTTAGTTGATGATACATGAATGGGGGAATATGTGAGTGCTGATATCTGTATCTATATTCCCTATCGACTATGTGTGTCATTACCTGAAGGTTGTAGAAATGAAGATAAGAAGCAATTATGGTAAATGCAGTCATAAACTATGTGAGTTTAATATACATTTGCCGATTGAGGTCTTGTCTTGTGTCTTGTCTCGATGTACATGTTGACTGTAGTCTCCTGATGATTTTGCTATAAATGACGGCAAAAGTTTTTCCATTGTCCAGAAAGTTAGTCACTAAAATATTTGGCCTATCGTAATATTTAAAGTCACTAGGGAAAATGGGGCTTGTAGCATAGTTCATCAATGGTCTGTATAAAAGAGGTTGTCAAATTCTTCTTCCAAGCGGATGTCTTTGTACCTTGGAGGAAAACAAAGGAGAAACGGGTGAAAGAAACGGACCGTGGAATCACATTTTCATCACAACATTGTCTCTATCGTTGGGTCATAAATCAAATTAGTTGTAGTTATTACAGTGTCCTCGCTCCTTAAGCTCATCACCCTGGTATTGCTTTTACTCTTCGTTGAAACCCGAACGCATCTAAATATCAAGCCAACCAATATGATGACCCCCAGAATACACAAAAGAAATTTCCCTACATCCATAATAATATCTTGGGCCCATTCTCCTAAACCCGAGAACCAATTTCGTGGGTTCAACCATGACACCCAACTGGTCAGCTCATTACCCACAGCAGCGAGTGTGAGATTGTGTTTCCTTCGAAACTCCCACTTTAATTGTAGAATGTCATCCATCTTTTGGTCTATGACCTCGGCTGGGTCCTCCGTGCTGTTTGTAATGTACGTGCAGCACTTTATTCCATATTGAGTTGCTAGGGTAACACAATACCCGCCTGTCACAGCTGTGAGGTAATTGAGAATCATCCTATGCTGAACCAGTTCTGTTTTGTAGGCTTGTAACTCTTTCCCAGTGTACCTGAATGTGTCGTCATACATTTCGGTGATATGTCTAATAAATTTGCAAGCGCAGATATATATTTATAATTTATCACTCCTCTGGCGGTACGAGTGATATCTAACGCGAGTAGGAATTGAATCCCGGTGGATTCATGGATCAGATCAGAGGCCGAATGCTCTGTCCTCTCTATCAGGTGCCGTTTAACGATGTGCTCGTAATGAGTGTGAGTATAAGGAGCTTGGGCACTGCGGTGAATATCTTTCATTTTGTTATGGGATACAGTCATTACTTCAGGCAGTACATTTCCAATATAGCACAATCCCTCTGAGTTTGGGGCAAGCCACTTATACGCCTTTCTCCCGCATATGAAATATGCATCATCGGGGAGAACAAATGGGACGGAGTATGACATTATCATGTTACAAATTTTCCATGTGAAATCTCCTAACCCTAACTCTCCCATCTGTTTAGTACACGTATCTGTTTGTACGATATGTGCACAGTATCCTGGTGATACTTCTCCAACTCGCATGGTTCTACTTCCTAGAGTGTACCTATACCGGAAAAATCTTCCATGGTCAGCTATCTGGCGTATAAGTTCTGTGTCTATGGGCATTCTGTCGGCTCTGTATGAAAAGGTCATGGTTTGATTACTCCATGACACTTCCCAATTTCCCGGCTTTCGGGGATTGGAAATGTTAAAGCACACTAAGGACCTATCCACATGGTATTGGTGGAGCTTCAAACTAGGAGGACTAGAGATATTAAACCTCTTGTCCACCGGCCTCCCACCACTTAGCTCAAGTACCTCTCTTACAGTTAAAGGGAATGGTACTAGTCCTGATTTGCTATGACCTTGAGGTACTTGAGAGCATACCCAACAGTCTGTCTGGTTTAACACTTTACCCACTAGGGAGTGATAGTCACTCAATGGATGCCGGTCCATGTGGACATTAAAACTGGACTGACATTTCTTGATGCACCCATCCTCAACTATATTGTCACAGTGCCTACAGATGCAGTTCTCTTCAGCTAACAATCCTTCACAATTTCTTCTATTATCAATGCTACCAGATCGTTTTCTGATACTCGCCTTTGCTCGGAGATTATGTTGCTCTTGGAAATTTACGCCTGCATCCTGGTCATCAGAACCCATTCCAGATCCTTTCTCGACCTCCATGGTACTCTCACCGAAACAGACTGCTCTGGTCAACATCATGGTCAACAGGAAAATCCGGATCACAGTCTCTTGGGGCAAGTCCATCTTAGAGGAGTAAAAGGAGAAAAATAAGAAGGGGGAAAGGAAATAGGAGGGAGGTGGGAACTGGAGAAAATAACAAATGGGAAAAAGAAATCTGGCTCGACAAGCTTCTGGTCTTATTATTCTCAGCGCTCAGGTGTCGTCTCAATCCTCCCTGAACAGACACTCTAGTGATACAACCTCTACCGTCTGTTCTTTATCACGGGACCTCTCTGGGTCAGTGACTTTTTTGCAATGAGACGAATGGACCCAAGTCTCTCTCTCGGCAACCTTCAATGCTGTTGTGCTGGTCAATAAGACTTGATATGGTCCTTCCCATCTGTCAATAAGGCAACCTGAGCGTAGAAAATTCCGTATCATTACATAATCCCCAGGTTCAATGTCATGACAATTACTGTCTGGCAGATCAGGAGTCACCAACTTTAGATTATCATTCTGATTCCTCAATTGCTTACTCATCTTAACCAAGTACTTTACGGTTACTTCATTGTTACATTTCAAATCATCCTGGGGGTTAATCATAACATGGGGTTGTCGACCAAACAGAATTTCAAAAGGAGACAGGTTAAGAGGGGACCTGGGGGTGGTTCTGATGCTGTATAATACAATTGGCAAAGCTTCGGGCCATAACAGTCCTGTTTCAGTCATTACCTTGCTCAATTTATTTTTAATAGTGCTGTTCACTCTTTCCACCTTCGCACTCGCCTGGGGGCGGTACGGAGTGTGCAGCTTACTATTAATTCCCATCAACTTACACATTGTTTGAAAGACTTCACCTGTAAAATGGGTACCCCTATCACTCTCAATGATTCTAGGGATACCGTACCTACACACAAATTCCTGCACAATTTTCTTTGCAGTAAATACAGCGGTATTTGTGGCCGCGGGAAATGCTTCGACCCAATTTGAGAATACATCAATATAGACCAAAACATACTTTAAATTTCTACAAGGTGGTAATTGTATGAAATCAATCTGTATTACCTGGAAAGGGCCATCTGTCGGAGGGATATGGGATGGCTCTGTCGGTATTGCCTTTCCGATATTCTTCCTCAAGCAGGTGAGACATGTCATTGCTCTTTTACCCGCATGGGAAGAAAATCCTGGGGCGCACCAATAAGCTCTTACTAGCTTACACATTCCTTCTTTGCCTAGATGAGTCAGCCCATGTGCCGCTTCCGCTAGACTTGGAAGGTATGCTCTGGGTGCCACTGGTTTACCATGTCCATCTGTCCAGAGTCCTGAGGACTCATGGCCATATCATTTTGACCTCCAAACTGCCTTTTCCTGTGGGGAACACAAATTTTGCATTTCACACAATTTCTGTGTGTTTACAGTATTAAATACCATCAGTTGTGTACTGTCTGTTTGTATGGGGTTACTGGCTGCTGATTTAGCAGCTTCGTCTGCTCGGCTGTTACCAAGTGATACCGGGTCTTGGCTATATGTGTGAGCTTTACATTTGATAACAGCCACTCTGTCGGGTTCCTGTATCGCTGTTAGAAGTCTTTTGATGTGGGCTGCATGCGCTACGGGTGTGCCAGCTGCCGTCATGAAATTTCTGAGGCGCCATAGGGCTCCGAAATCATGGACTACTCCGAAGGCGTACCTAGAATCTGTGTAAATATTGGCTGACTTGCCCTTAGCCAATTCACATGCTCTGGTTAGGGCAACCAGTTCAGCAACTTGTGCTGAGTGTGGTGGGCCTAGCGGTTCTGCTTCTATGGTACCTTGGTTATCTACGACTGCGTATCCAGTACACAAGTCTCCCGAGTCCGTCTGTCTGTGACAACTACCGTCAGTGTAGAAAGTAAAATCTACATCTTCCAGTGGGTTGTCACTGATGTCAGGCCTTGCCGTGAAATTTTGGGTCAAATATTCCATACAATCATGCGTGTCATCCCCTGTATTAAATCCTCCTTCACCATCACTCTCATCCTCCACCCTTTGTGCCTGTCCAGGCACACCTGGGAGATACGTTGCAGGATTTAATGCGCTGCATCTCCTTATGGTGATGTTTACGGGGGCCATCAATGCCAATTCCCATCTTGTAAACCGCGCTGATGAGACGTGTCTGGTTTGGGCCGAATTCAGTAAGGCTGACACTGCATGTGGTGTATGAATTGTGAGGTTGTGTCCTAGCACTACATCTTCGCTCTTTGTGACTAGCAATGCTATTGCTGCAACACTTCGCAAGCATGTGGGGAGGGATCGCGCTACCGTATCTAGCTGGGCGCTGTAGTAGGCTACCGGCCTGCTGGCATCACCATGCTTCTGGGTTAAGACACCTGCTGCGCACCCAGCACTCTCTGTTCCGTACAGCTCAAAGGGTTTCCCATAGTCTGGCATACCTAATGCCGGTGCCTGCGTTAGGCACTGTTTGAGTCTCTCAAATGCCATCTCGGATTCGTCTGTGTGCGAAATCCGATCAGGTTTGCTTGATGAGACCATCTCCTGCAAAGGTTGGGCCAGTATGGAAAAACCTGGGATCCAGTTACGGCAATACCCACACATTCCTAAAAACGTTCTAATCTGTTGCTGGGTTTGTGGCAGGGTCATGTCACGAATTGCTTGAATTCTATCAGCGGTAAGGTGTCTCAGTCCTTGTGTTAGACAGTGTCCCAAATACTTCACACGGGTCTGGCATAATTGTAACTTGTCCTTGGAAACCTTGTGTCCTGTGTCTGAAAGATGAAACAGGAGTTGTTTCGTATCTCTCAGGGACGCTTCCAGTGAATCTGAACACAGCAGTAAATCATCCACATACTGTATCAATATTGATCCACTCTCTGGTTGGAAAGACTGTAAACAATCATGCAGGGCCTGTGAGAAAATACTTGGACTATCTATGAAACCTTGTGGTAATCGAGTCCAAGTGTACTGAACTCCTCTGTATGTGAATGCGAATAAGTATTGACTGTCAGGGTGCAGAGGTACCGAGAAGAAAGCGGAGCAGAGGTCAATCACAGTGAAAAATTTGGCAGTGGGAGGGATTTGCATAAGGATGACAGCTGGATTTGGCACTACGGGGAATTGACTCTCAACTATTTTGTTGATCCCTCTTAGATCCTGCACTAATCTGTAACCCCTCCCCCCACTCTTTTTAACAGGGAAGATGGGACTATTGGCAGTGCTGGACGTTCTTACCAGAATGTCCTGTTGTAGCAAGCGCTCTATTACAGGGTAAACTCCTAACTCCACCCCTGGCTTCAGAGGGTATTGTGGGATTTTTGGAGCTATCCTACCATCTTTTACTTGCACAACTACTGGGGCTACGTTTGCCATCAATCCAGTGTCTTGTCCATCCTTGGTCCAAAGTGATTCCGGTATCTGGGAAATCATTTCCTCTCCCTTGGACGGACACCTATTTACAACAACAGTGTGTGACATTAATCTTGTTGGGGAGTCTAGCATATCCTGCGCTTCCTGAGCGTGGTTTTCGGGTATGTCCAAGAACACACCTTCAGGAGTACAGTATATGACGCATCCCATTTTGCACAGTAAATCTCTCCCTAGGAGATTAGTCGGAGCCGATGCAGCCAGCAGAAAAGAATGCTTGGTATGCAAAGACCCTATCGTAATCTCTGCTGGTTTGCTTAAAGGGTATTGTCGCACTACTCCTGTTACTCCCATGGCTGGAATTGTTTTACCAGTGGTTCTCATGCCCACGGTCGAATTTATCACTGACTTGGCCGCCCCCGTATCTACAAGGAAATTTAGAGATTTTCCAGCTACATCAATTGTGACCTCAGGTTCATTTCCAAGGCTCGCAATTAATTTCACTGGCTGCAGACTACAGGTGTGGCCCCACCCCTATGGTGCGTGGTGAACTCCCTGCATTGCGCTGGCAGCTATTACCTGTGAAGGAGGTAAATGGGAATTATCAGAGACTTGCCAGTCTCTTCTTGGGGGATACCTTCTTGTTTCCCCTGCGTGTGGCTCATAACTCCGTCTCTGCGGTCCTTGATCCCAATCTCGTATGTCATGTCGTTGTCTAGGGTTTTTATATTGATAGAAAGAAAAGGATTTCTCCCAGCGCTAATGTTGTTAGGTATAGAATAATTATTTAGTGGCAGTATGGGCTCAAGAGATAATATTCATACAATCAATGATAGTTAAAATATAATGTTTTATTGACACATGAAAAACACTTTTCCAAGGATATCTTATTCCCTAAAGTGATCCTAATACCGGTATACACAAAACAAACACACACAACAATTAACATATAAGAATACCAGTGATACGCTAGAATAGCGATTTATTCACTGGATGGGAGTTTATATTCCTCAGGTAAATATAGACATATATATGTGTATAATAACTGTATTGTTTGGAGTCCCTTGGAACAGTTTCTTCTTAATCTTTTCATCTGGCCTTTTGGAACATTGGATAACCATTTGGGGTGATGATTACTTTTAAAATTCAAGAAACTGTTACAGTCTACATCTTTTCTATACGTTTTGGTTTCAATCTTATTTCCTTCAATGAAGATGGTTAAATCCAGAAAGTTAATATTGGTTTCACTCGCTTCATATGTGAATTCCAGATTGTATGAATTATCATTGATGGTCTTAATGAACTGTTCTAGGCTTTCTTTCGTACCCCTCCAAATGATGAGCACATCATCTATATATCTTGCCCATAGGGCAAGATGTGAAAGATATTTGTTATTGTTCCATATATATTCGTTTTCCCACTGGGCAAGAAAGAGATTCGCACATGAGGGTGCAAAATTTGTACCCATAGCGGTCCCTTGAATTTGTTTATAGTAATTGCCCCCATACCAGAAGAAATTATGTTCAAGCGTAAATTTGTCACCATGACAACGAGCACGCCGGATAGGATATAAGAACGGGGTTTTGGTATAGCTCAGCCATCCTGAGGAAGCCTGCGGTGCCAGGCGAAACTAGTTGATTGCGGAGCTATTGGATATGTCTGCCGGCAGACACCTGTTCCAGTAACCATCCTGCTTTTTAAAGTAAGTGTCTTGTATTTTTGGACATTTTCCCATAAAGGAGTTTAGGATTTTGGCCCAATGTGCTGATCTCCACTCTGGAAGGACTTTACAGTGAATAGCTGACATCAATCAAGACGTTTTGGACTTATTCCTTATATGATAAGGGACTGTGATACAGATACCACATATATATGCCTGCATTTACCAAGGGACTCCAAACAATACAGTTATTATACACATATATATGTCTATATTTACCTGAGGAATATAAACTCCCATCCAGTGAATAAATCGCTATTCTAGCGTATCACTGGTATTCTTATATGTTAATTGTTGTGTGTGTTTGTTTTGTGTATACCGGTATTAGGATCACTTTAGGGAATAAGATATCCTTGGAAAAGTGTTTTTCATGTGTCAATAAAACATTATATTTTAACTATCATTGACTGTATGAATATTATCTCTTGAGCCCATACTGCCACTAAATAATTATTCTATACCTAACAACATTAGCGCTGGGAGAAATCCTTTTCTTTCTATCAGTATTTTTGTGGGGATAGTGGATATCCTCATCTATACTCCTAGCAGCTTCAGTTGATTAGGAGAGGCAAACGAGCGCAGTCCTCTATTCTTGCTTTCCTAGGGTTTTTATATGCATTGTGTGGATTACTGGTGCAGTTACGTGCAAAATGACCGTCCCTATTACAATTGTAACATTTTACCATATGCGGCTTACCACCAGGGGTCTGAGATTTAGACTGAGGCGGCCTTGTTGTAAGGGCTTGGATACTTATAGCCATCAGTCTATCACTCTGTGACTCCCTGCGTCTTGTGATGTTCCTGTCGTGCCCAACAGCAGTCTCTCTTAAGGCGGCCACCGACATACCTCTCCAGTTAGGTTGAGTGGTTTGCACCCTATTCCTTAATACCTCCTTTAAACCGTCCATCAAGACGGACACCGCTACCTCTCTATGGTGTACATTTGCCTCAATTTCCACGATCCCAGTATATTTAGCCATTTCCTCCAGTGCCCGGTGGAAATAGTCAGAGACAGTTTCTCCTTCCGTTTGTTTGATGGAGAAAATTTTGTTCCATTTTACCACAGCTGGGAAGTATATTCCTAGCTGCAGATTGATTCTGGTTACATTATCTTGATTATACTCATCTGTAAGGGGTACTTCTTCATCTAATTTACAGTCAGCTATAAATTTCACAAGGTCAATACTAGAGGGCAGACATGCCCTCAGCAGTGTCCTCCAATCTTTGTTGTTGGGTTCAGTGGAGTTACCCAGGTCCTTAATGAACCTTTGACATGCGGCTAAATCTTTTCTGGGATCAGGAAATTCAGACAAAATTGTTCTTAATTCTGCTCAGGACCAGGGACAATGCATTGCAATATTCCTGATGGGTGTGACCCCATTTGTGTCGGTCTTCCCATTGGGGACCGCTATCACTCTAACAGGATTAATATTAATTACTTCACTCTGGGTTGATTCTACAGTGGGTGGTGCAACAGTTTCAGCATATTGTACAGTGCCGTACTTACCTCTAGATACAACCTCACCTGTCCCTGAACTATGTGCCTTTGATACCACTCTTACTGGTTGGGCGATGCCCACTGAAGTATCGTTTATGGTGGCCGCTAGAGAGAGAGCTGAAATCGTAGTGGGCTCATCTTCCTGGTCGTATTCCTGGGGGAAGTTTAAAATGGGATACAACTTGCATGGGTTAGCGTTAGTATCAACATTTGCATTAACTTTCATTTTATTCTTATCATTACTACATTGGTTAAGTGCACCCTTATCGTACACCCGCATGTCATTCTCTGCAGCCACTTTGTCCCCTACTATATACGGTGGTGGTGCCGTTGCTATCAGACTCCTACCAGGATTTGAATTTGCTTTCTGAGCTAATTCCTGTTGTATTTCACTTTCCTGTTGCCATACCTGTAAACAATCATAATGTCTAATCCTCTGCTTTGCAGATTTTATTAGACCTATCCTTTTTCTTAGATTCTGCAATACCTCAGGGTTCAAACTGCCTACCCGGGGAAACTGTTCCCCATCATCCTCTGTCATTCGTTCCCATTCTTTGCAAAATACCTGTGTGTGTGATCCGTATTTTTCACACATTATATACCGTGCTGACCCTTTGGGCCAACAACTACCAACGTGAACCCTTGTTGGAAGTCCCTTCTTTGAACAACTGGCCCCCATTGTTTGCAGATATTGCTGTCTCAGCAAATTCTTACAAAACAAACCAAGTTGCCCGCGGTAAGGCGACGGTGAAAGTTCAACTAGTGCCTTCACTCACTTTACGCCCCAATTGGCCAGTACAAGTTCCAGCAATGTGCCCACCACTGGAAGTACCCAATCCGCGGGATCTTTTTGTAACCTCTATTTACTGGGGCGTGTGGGAGTATGCTACCCTCCCCAGTAAGTATTGGTTGTTGGAGATTTCCTGAGTGAACCGCGAAACTCCCTTAAAATAACAAAAACCTACACAAATCACGTTAGAATGTACAAATAGCGTTTATGATCACACAGTAAATTTTAATGGGTATCAAGGTAACAAACTAATGCACACAATTACGTGCGGTCCAGTCGCACTGCGCATAAATAACTTAATATTTATACGCTGTACGACCAACGGAATCAGTTGTTTAGGCTGCGAAACCTTCAGCCGGAGCTCAATCTATATGGGTAATACGCAAAACCCCCCGGGCTGCGCTTAAACCTTCGCAGTCGTTTTGTCTGCGGATACTACTTGCTCCTTTTACCTTGTATAATGTTAACGCGGGCAAGCCAGTCCCACGCCACCAAGTGTCCACTCACCTGATGTGGTCTCCGACGGGATCCCGATTTCTGGGTTCACAAAATAATACCTTTATTTCCACACTCACTCCTACTCACTCATATACACTGGTCTTTCTGTACAGAAATTCCTTTCATACAGGCAGTAGTTCAATCCCTGAGTATTGCAATAGAAAAAGGTTCTCTTTTAACTAAGCTTTTTGGAAACTGAACAAACCTGTGCTATTTTCAGGTGGCTGTACTATACCGCCCCCACTAAAACAATGTTATCGTGTGATTTGAGTCTCGGTGGGCGTATCCGTACGCTCCGTTGCGTAAACACGCCACGTGCGTATGCCTTTGTGTTGCGTACGTAATCTGGCACGTTGCCCGAGACACGTATGCACAAAGTCCAGATATGCCCACAGCAACGCAACTAACACGCTTCTATAAATGTAAACGATGTTCAACTGTAATCGCTTACCGTACACCACACAGTATTTGCTATGCTGTGTGCGTGTCCTTTACAATTATTCCCTTAAAAATTATCCTTTATAATCTCAACTAAATAGCACCAGATTTCCTCAGCACGTGTCTAATAATCGGTTCTAATGGCAACAAGAGAGTGAGTCGCAACAATGTAGATGTGTGCGTGCGTGTGTGTGTGCGTACGCAAAACAGAAATAAACAGTTTTAAAAGATAATAGCGTTTTGTTCTTACCTTCCTACCTTCCGGTTTCGGATTCCACCCCAGCACTCCTACAGCGTAGCGTAACAGACGCTTATCTAGTCAGCACCACTGTATCCCTCACCACCAATACGGATACGAAGGGATACTGCGTTCCCGCCCTTTGCTGACAGATAAAGTCTGTGCTCGCTAGTGGCGGATATGTGGAGGACGGACGAGCCCTCAATTGATCAAGCTGATTGTCTACCTTAGAACACAAGCTATTTATTAATATCGTGAAGCCGTAATGGCCGCTGTCCCTCGTGCACGTGCTACGCACTTTGTACGCTATTTGCGTACAAAGACCTCGCACGTGGTACGCTAGTTACGTACACACGCTGCGCTGTGAGTACAGAATACACACAGCGAGCGTACACACAGATAATAACCTCTTAAACCTTACACAGAGTATGCTTATACTGTAGATCTTAGTGTTGAGATACTGCAATGATATAATGCTATTTTAACCTTGATCTGTAAGCTAGCTGTTTGAGCGATTGAGATGCTCCGATTACCCTCAGCAATGTAATAAACACACAATACCTTGCTAAGGTTCCAACACCTTTACTAACAATATTTAGCTAAGTAAAAGGGAAAAGAAAACAGTGAACAGTTCATACACTACAGGCTAACATTAAAACCTAACAGAATAACTAAACAAAAATATACACAATAGCGAACGATCGCAAACACAAATACATCGACTAAGAATGAATGGCTAACATTTAAAACGGGTAACAAAGTGGCCACAGAGAAACATACCATACGGGGAACACTCGCAAGCGCAACCGGAATCCAGTCCTCCAATTATCAGAGATAAATGTTGAAGAGAGAGAGTACTGGCCGGTCTGGGGACAGTGACCCTTATATACACAACATACAGTGTACTACAAAGGGCCCTACAATCTTATTGTTCATTGGACACAGGAATGTCTCCTCGCATTATAACAAAAGGTCATAGGTTAGTTTGAACAGGTGGGCTGTGACTATATCAAACTGCTCAGGTGGGAGGGAATCTCAGAATTCCCGCCGCATGGATAATGAACTGCAAATATAGGAAATGTCCAGAAACTACTAATGGCCATAACTATATGCAGGAGCGATTAATCTTTACCCAACCAGCACCGGATTGTTCCTAATAAAATGTTCTTTAGTTAGGTACCAAACACCACTGCTCAAACCCTGTCTGACCCTTCATATCATGCAATGAGGAATTCCTCTGTCCAGCGACCAGTTACATTAAACAAACTTACAGTCATTATTAAGGGGAACATTATCTATAAAACATACTATTTGGTTTTATTATTTAACTATTGAGTCGCCCGCTAGACGCACACAAACTCTACCGTAAATGCACATACCACGCGCTCGAGCGCAAGGCCGAGGAGACGCCATCACGCAGCTGCGAGTATCCGCACGCACGGGAGAGAATGTGCACGTGCAGCGGGCAAGCGCATGAGGTGAATATATGGCAACGTGTAGCATGATATTTTTCCGACTTTGACAGGATTTATACGGCATGACCACTGGACATATACAGCAGTATCACTGCAATTATATGGCAGTACCACTGGACATATACGGCAGAATCACTGGACTGGATTTATATGCCAGTACCGCTGGAATTATATGCAAATACCACTAGAATTATACGTTAGTATCACTGTATTATACGGCAGTACCACTGGAATTTTTACAGCAGTACCACTGGACTGGATTTATACGCCAGTACTGCTGGAATTATACGCCAGTACCACTGGAATTATACTGCAGTACCACTGGACATATACGACAGTATCACTGGACATATACGGCAGTATCACTGGACTGGATTTATACGCCAGTACCACTGGAATTATATGGCAGTGCCACTGGACATATAGGGCAGTATCACTGGATTTAAACGGCAGTGCCGCTGGACATATACGGCAGTATCACTGGACATATATAGCAGTATCACTGGACGTATACGGCAGTACCATTAGACAGATACAGCAGCACAGGGACACCACCACTGGACTGATGCAGGATAACACAGCACCACTGCAATGGATTAGACTTATACGGCAGCACTGGACATATGGCAGCAGAGGACACCACCACTGTGACAGGACTGATGCAGCACAAGACACTACTACTGTACTGATGCAGGACAACACAGCACCACTGTAGTGGACTGGACTTATACAGCAGCACTGGACATATGGCACCAGAGGACACCACCACTGTGACTGGACTGATGCAGCACAACACAGCACCACTGGACTGGACTTATAAAGCAGCACTGGACATGTGGCAGCAGGGGACACCACCACTGTGACTGGACTTATGCAGCACAAGACACCACCACTGGACTGATGCAGCACAACACAGCACCACTGGACTGGACTTATACAGCAGCACTGGACATACTGTATGGCAGCAGAAGACACCACCACTGTGACTGGACTGATGCGTGGTTCCTTATATGGAATCCAAACCCCGCGAGAATCCGACAGCGTTATGATGATATTTTGTCTCGTTTTAGTTTCTGAGTCAGGCGGGAAACCCGAGCCTGACTCGGATCCGGGCTTGGGTAGTGAAGTTCGGGGGGTTCGGTTCTCAGGAAACCGAACACGCTCATCTCTAGTGTTAACAGTAGGCACAAAAACAGGTCTAAGTTACAAGAAACCCAGTTCCAAAACCCAACCCATAACACTTAAGTGTGGTTTTGCAAAACCAAAACACTTGATTATTTAGAGGGTCTGCGCACATCTCTACTTGTCATGCAGGCATACTTGTCTACTCTCCTGGAAGTTGCGGGAGACTCCAGATTTTTTGGAAAGTCCCCCACACCCCTGGAAGTGTAGGTAGATCTCCCGCTTCCCACCCACAAGTCGGCAAGTATGTATACAGGCAGTGTTTGTTACACAGGAAGTGTTTGGTTACACAGTGCTGCTGCAACCATCACGAGCAGGGCCCTCTTCCCTCAAGTGCTTTTTCCTCTCTTACATAAACCATCTGCTACTTCATACTCCTTTTCACGGCACCAAATCCCTCTGTTTTCTGCCGCCCTGATACTTATTTCAGTGTCTTCTGCTGATGCAGCTGTGTTTATATACTCTGTACTTGTCCTATTTTGTCTTGAACTGTAAAAGGGTCTATTTACTAAGCCTTTGATGGGGATAAAGTGGATGGAGATAAACTCCTGACTGCCATGTCACAGGCTGGGTTTGAAAAATGACAGTTAGGAGCTGATTGGCTGGTACTTTATATCCGTCCACTTTATCTTAAATCAAGGCTTAGTAAATAGACCCCTTAGTCACTGTTTTCTTGTTTTACCTACTTGTTTATGTACTCTGTAATTAGGCGCTGTGGATCCCTTGTGGTGCTATATAAAGTATAAAAATATTAATAATAATAATAATAATAATAATAATCATTGTTCAGTATGACTTGCAGGTGGTAAAGACTAGAGATGAGCGGGTTCGGTTTCTCGGAAACCGAACCCCCCCGAACTTCACCCTTTTTACACGGGTCCGAGGCAGGTTCAAACCTTCCCGCCTTGCTCGGCTAACCCGAGCGCGGCCGAACGTCATCATCCCGCTGTCGGATTCTCGCGAGATTCGGATTCTATATAAGCAGCCGCGCGTCGCCGCCATTTTTCACTCATGCATTGGAGATGATAGGGAGAGGACTTGGCTGGCGTCCTCTCCGTTTATTGTTGAACTTGATTGCTTTATTGCTTAATTGTGGGGAGGACTGGGGAGCAGCTGTTAGGAGGAGTACAGTGCAGAGTTTTGCTGATAAGTGACCACCAGTTTTTTTATCCGTTCTCTGCCTGAAAAAAACGCTCCATACCATATCTGTGCTCAGTGTGCTGCATAATATATCTGTGCTCACACTGCTTAATTGTGGGGACTGGGGAGCAGCTGTATTATATAGCAGGAGTACAGTGCAGAGTTTTGCTGACAGTGACCACCAGTATACGTTGTCTGCCTGAAAAACACTCCATATCTGTGCTCAGTGTGCTGCTTTATTGTGGGGACTGGGGACCACCAGTATAATTAATATTATATAGGAGGAGTACAGTGCA